>NC_051386.1:51724051-51726551 GCF_015228065.2 Penaeus monodon | reverse complement strand
TATAAAAAAAATTTAAATTCTAATTAATATAAAATTTTTAAATTTTAAAAAAATTTTAAATTTTAAAAAAATTTTTTTTAAAAAATTTTTTTTTTTTATTTTTTTTTTAAAAAAAAAAAAAAAAAAAAATATATATATTTTAAATTAATATAATTATATATGTAAAAATAATTTAATATAATATATATATATATAATTAAAAAAAAAAAATAAAAAAAAGTGGGAATAAAAAAAAAAAAAATATAAGAAAAAAATTAAATATATATATTATTAAAAATATATATAATTTTTTAAGGGGAAAAAATTTTAAATATAAAAAAAAATATAAAATAAAAAACATAATTTTAAATATAATATTTTTAATAAAATTTATAAAAAAAAAAAAAAAAAACCAAAAAAAAATATAAAAAAATAAATAAAAAAAAAATAATATAAATATATAAAAATAATAAATATTTAATTATAAAAAAATATAAAAAATTTAATAATATATATATATAAATAAAATATAATATTTTTTTTTAAAAAAAAAAAAAAAAAAAAAAAAAAATAAAAATATAATAATTTTAAAATTTTATAATAATAAAAAAATAATAAAATATATTAATATATAATAATATAAAAAATAAATATTTTATAAAAATAAAAAAAAAAAAAAAAAAATATTAGATAAAAAAAAAAATAAAAAAAAAAAAAAAAAAAAAAAAAAAAATTTTTAAAGAAAATTTTTTAAAATAATATATAAAAAAAATTTTAAAAAAAAAAAAAAAAAAAAAAAAAATTTATAATATTTTAATAAAATATATAACTTTTTAAAAATATAAAAATTTTAAAAATTTTTATATATAAAAAAAAATAAAAAAAAAAATTTTAAAAATAATAATAAAAAAATTAAAATTAAATAAATTAAAAAGATGAAAAAATTTTAATAAAAAAATAATAAAATATATAATAAATTATATACATAAAAAAAATAATAAAAAAAATTTATAATTATAAAATAAAAAAAAAAAAAAAAAAAAATTAAATAAAAACAAACACAGTATAAAAAAGAGAAAGAAAAAGGGGAAAAAAAAGAAAGAAAAAGAGAGAGAGAGGGAAGGAGGGAGGGAGGGGGGAGAGGGGGGAAAGGGAAGGGAGGGAAGGAGAGGGGGGGGAGGGAGGGAGGGAAGAGAGAGAGAGGAGAGAGAGAGGAGAGAGGAAAAGGAGGAGAGAGAGAAAGAGAGGAGAAGGAGAGAGAGAGAGAGAGAAGGGAGAGGGGGGAGAGAGAGAGAGAGAGAGAAAAGAAAGAGGGGGAAAGAGGGGAAGAGAAAAGAAAAGAAAGAGCGAGAGGAGAAAAAAGGAAAAGGGGAAAAGGGGAAAAGGAGAGAGAAAAGAAAGAGGAAAAGAGAGCAAGAGAGGGGAGAGAGAGAAGAGGAGAGAGAGAGCAAAGAGAGAGAGAGGGGGGAAGAGAGAGAGAGAGAGAGAGAGAGGAGAGGAAGAGGAGAGAGGAGAGAAGAGGGGGAAGAGAGAGAGAAGAAGAAAGAAGAAGAAGGAAGAAGGAAGAGAGAGAGGAAAAGAGAGAGAGGAGGAAAAAGAAAGAGAAAAAAAGTAATTTATGTTGTTTGTGTTGTGTGTGTGTGGTGTGTGTGTGTGTGTGTGTTGGTTTTGTGGTGTGTGGTGGTAGTTTTTTTTATGTTTTTTTTTTATAATATAAAATATAAAAAATAATATATAAAAAAAAAAAAAATATATACAAATATATATATTATATATATATATTATATAAAAAAAAATTTTTTTATATAATATATATATTATATAATAATATATATAATATAGTATGTATTTTATGTATGCAGTATTTTGATATTTTCCTATATTATATATGGTAGTGTTTGCTATGTTGCCACTATAAAAAATAATTTGTTGTTTGTTATTGTTTGGTTGTGTTTATGTTGTTGTCTGTTTGTTATGTGTGTTTTGTTGTATTCGTGTATCTGTTTGTAATGTTATGGCAGTATTATGTGTATGTTATATATATGTTGTATTTATGTGTATATGTGTGTGTGTTATATGTTTGTATATATTTATATATACTGTATATGTGTGTTGTATGTGTTAATATATATATTTATATATATAACATCCATATCATAATATTTAAATATCATTAATTATATATCACTTACTATTATTTAAATATATTTCCATATTTATAACATATTTAATATAGTTTTATAATATATTGTATATCTATCCAATATATATACTATATACTCTAGTGAATGCTTATTGCGTATGCATCTGAGTCCGTTTGTTACCTTGTGGCCAAGATATAATCATATATGTGTATATATACGGTATAGATTATAATATATATATATTTATATATATGTAGTATTATAGTTATAGTGTGTTGTATGTGTGTTGTGGAGGTGTATGTTTGATGTAATTGTTGTGTCTTGTTAGTAGTAGTTGTATGTTGTGGTGTGTGTAGTGTGTATGTGTGAATGATGAT
>NC_051386.1:51696551-51706551 GCF_015228065.2 Penaeus monodon | reverse complement strand
TCCCTTTTTTATTGATATTAGTAATATCAACATTATAATAATCATAATGCCTATAACAATAACAACAGCATCAATAGTGACAACAGTAGTAACAGCAGTAGCAGCAGCAGTAGAGGAGCAGGAGGGAGCAGAGCAGCAGGAGGAGCAGCAGCAGGAGAGGAGAGGAGAGAGAGGGAGAGAGAGGAGGAGGAGAGAGGAGGAGTAGGAGTAGGAATGGAGTAGGGAGAGGAGGAGGGAGAGGAGATAGTAGGAAAAAGGGGGGAGCAAGAAGAGGAGAACAAAAATAACAGAGAGAGGAAAAAGGGAGAAAGTTGAAGACAGGTGAAGGATGAGGATAACTGGATTGGGAGGATAAAATTGAGGAGCCATTGTGATACAGGATGGAGAAAAACAGGTGGAACAATACAAATGGACTGGACAGCGAGTGATAAGAAACATGGAGACAAGAATGAAGGAGGAGGACGAAGGAACAGCAAGTAGGATGAACAGGAGTGAAGAGGCAAGGATGGAGGAGACGGAGACAGAGAGGAGGAGGAACAGGAGGAGGAGGAACAGGAGGAGGAGGAGGAACAGGAGGAGGAGGAGGAGGAGGAGGAGGAGTAGTGAGTAGGATTAGGAGGAATAGTAGGAGTAGTAGTTGTGGTAGTAGTATAGGAAAAAGGGGGCAGCTAAATAAGTAAATAAATAAATAAATAAATAAAATGCTGGAGGAAAGTTGAAACCAGGTGAAGTCATGAGGTCTACTAACTGACTCTTTGTGGCTAAGAACTTGTGGAGCCATCTTTGTGTACAGGCATTTGACAAAACTACAGTGAACAATACATTTGCCTGGCAGCATTGTGTTATAATAAACTCATTGCCTTCAGAAGACCTAAGCACACTGATATATGTCATTTGCAGGTGACTTGTTTTCAAGCCATACATGCCAAGTAGGCAATTTGTAATATTGATGGCATATTTGGGATGGCATGATATACCTGTAACAAAGAAGTTAATTAGAACCATCTATCTTCATTGCCATTTAACTTGAATATTTATAATAATTGTTAATGGTTAGAAAAAATTAATAAATGCTAGACATCAAAGCTCATATAGCTCTATGGTTAAGTATTGTGGTGAAAAGGGTGGAAATGAGTTAACAATCAGGATAAGATGTGTTAGATATCAAGGGTTGTAGAACAATGTAGGATAGAATAGTAGTGAAAAGGGTATTGAGGGGGAGGAAATAGAATACAGTGGGGATTTGTAAATGGGGATGTGGTAACGGTATGGGGTGATGAGATCAAATGGAGAGTTTGTGTCTGAGGAAGGGAAGGTAAAACTATATGAGGATACAACAAAAGAGCTATTATGAAACAATCAAAGGGTAATATGGTAAGAAATGATAGTTGTAGAAGTAGGAGTAGGATCCAGAGAATGAAATAAGGGAACAAGGGAAGGTGGTGAAGCATCGGTGAAGAATGTCAGGAGGGGAGGAATCTTGATGACATAATTATGGCATAAGGGAGTCTCATAAGCATCTAAGTGGGGGTGGTAAGGATAATGGCAAAGGAAGAGGGAATGGTGATGCAAATGGAGGAAGAGAGGATGGGATAATTTTTGGGTGAGTGGGAGGAAGAGGGATAGCAGGAACTTTAGGAGGATGAGGATGGATATCAGCAAATACTTTGAATGTAGAACAAATAGGAATAGGATTGGAGGGTGGATGAGGGAGTAAATTATTCTCTTGAGTCATATTTAGGAACTTTTGAATGTCGTCAAGAGTTTCTGGAGGGGAGTTGGGTGGAGAGGTCTGAGAAACAAAGGTTTTTTTATGTGGAGAAGAAGGAACAGATGTCCAAGGAGCAAAGGAAGAGGTGGGTGTAGTAGAGGTTGTGGTAGGAGAAGATGGAGTAGAACGTTTAGATTGTCTGGTGCGACAGGTAGAGTGAGAAGGAGGGGTAGGCACCAGGAAAGTGATAGAGATTGGAGTATCTAGATTCAGACTGGGAAAGGAATTTGACTGGGGGAGAGAGGGAGTAGAGATAGGATGGTTCAAGGTAGAAGGAAGAGATATTTGGGAAGATGCTGAGACTTTTTGAAAAGATGGGAGGGGAACAGAGTGAAGTACAGTTTTGGAATAGGTAGAAAGAGAAAAACCTTGTCCGTGTGCTTCTTACCTGGCCTTATGTAGAGTGAGGCCTAGATTGAATCTGAGAACTGCTACCTCAGATTTGAGCTTGTAGGCAGGGCAGCTCCTATAAAATACATTATGGGAGCCACCACAATTGGCACATGTGTAACTGAGCAGAGCAATTTGAACAGTGATGATCAGGTTGGGCACACAGAGGGAGCACGCTGTGGAGCGACAGTGTTTGGCTGAGTGGCCAAAACACCAACATTTTTGACATTGACAGGAAGAGATCAATATGGTTGGACTGGGCAGGACTCCACCAATATAAATTTCATGGGGGAGGACATGTCTATGGAAGTTACTCTTGGCAATATTGGTGTATGACTTATGTTGGCTTCTGGGAGGAATAGTGTAGCACTAGACTGCCACTGCATTACAGCCGACGAGGCATGCAAGCAAGTCGTTTTCACAGTCTGACCAGTCCTTGTCATAGACAGGACAATCACTCGGAGAGACAGAAACAGTTCCTTTACAAGTATTAAGGGAGGAATAAGGTTGGGCAGAAATAAGTTTTGCCAGTGAAGTCAGTCAGGGTAGATAGTGGACGAGCTTGGGACTCAGATGTAACTGTGACAAGGCGTGACCGAGTGGAACAACTGTGAAAGAAAACTTTGCCAATGAAATTAAATTTAGATAGGCTAGTTAATTGAAGGGGCAAGCCTTAATGCCCTTAATAAGGGTAAAAAATTATTATTGGCCATGGTGAGCCTGAAATAAATGGGGAGAGGAAACAGTCTACCCCTCAGGGTCCCCATGAGGTATATGGGCTAGACAATTAACCAAAGGAATACTGTGCCCGTGGCTCCCAGAGGGCATCCATGTCTCCCAACCTTTCATCCTTTCAGTACAGGTCTCACAAGTGGACAGAAGGGAATGATGAAGAGAAAAAAAGACCAAGCAAAATTAGTTGAGGCAAAGGCTGAGGTCCAAGGTATGGGTGACCCCTATTTTGGGCCCCAGTCTCTATCTCCTAAGCCCCCCACGACAACAAGAAGCAAGGGATTAGGGGGTGAATGTTTATAATAAGAGAGAAGGTGAAATAACCACAACAGCAATAAAAGAAAAAAAGAAAAGTGGAAAGAAATGTAAAAACAATTACCTTAAGATTATCAGCTCCTAAATATAGGCGTTCCACATACATTTCAATGGCGTGGCATGCAACCTCACGTGCTTCATAACTTAGCTCATATCCAGCTACTGTCTGCACTGCTTTGCTCATGGGGTATCCTGGGTAATCTGCTTCATCACTGAAAGAAAAATTAATCTAAGTAAAACTGAAGCACCTGAAAAACTATGTATTTACCTGAAAAACTATGTATATTTCACATTCATTTACTTAAAGTTCAAGTTAAAGAGTTTCCACTATTTGGACAATTTCCTTATTCAATGATATTTATCCCAGGCTTTAGGGACAAATCCATAAAAAAAAGGAATCCAAGAGCCTTCCTTTACCAAAAACTATGTATGAAATAAAGTACAAAAACCTTGATCATACCTCCAAACATATTTTAAGAAACCTTGACAAAACTCAATGGTTTATGAAAAGGCAAACAAAGTATTATTTTTGTCATTTAGTTAGTATGTATGTGGTTCTAATTGTAACTGATTTACAGATAATGGAGGAATCTCTGTGTGAAGGTAATGTATTTTGACATAAAGGTTGTCAAATGTTTCACTAAGAAACTACATTTGTGATCCCTGCACTCCTTGACAGGAGTGCAGGATCTGTATACAGTATAACCTTCAGAATGGAGGAAAAGTTGCATTGTCACACAGATAGTACTAAAAGAGTACTACCTGTGTGTTGTTTAGTTTTGTCAAGGTTTCTTACAATTTGTTTGGTGATGTGTCAAGGTTTTTGTACCTTGTTTCATGCATGTGAGTAAAATTGTTTCCCTTTTAGTAGAAGTTGCCATAATGACTTGTAACAGACAATTATTGTAGAGACAAATAATGTCATAGGATCTATTTAAGGTTGGAGGTGAGAAGTAATCCCCTGAACTTTAAAATTATGGTGAATTTTAATAAAATACTATATATCATAACATTTAAATACTCTGTGTATCTGGGGAAAATTTGCATCATAATTATCTCTTTTTGTTGTTGTTGCTGTTTCTTGTCAAGAAACTTCCATTAACCCAATGCCCCTAGAGATGGCACGTACAGATGCACTATAACCACTGTTTTTATATTATTAATTGTCTTTACACATAGATGGCTCCACAATGACCAATGAGTAAATCACTAATACTAGCTATCAGACCTGTTTACTGTTTTCTTTGCTTTGTAGTAATGTCAATAACATTTATGAAAATATAATGTCTATATTAAAAACAACAACATCAATACTGATGGCATAAGAAAAAGAAAAGAAAAGAAAAGAAAAGAAAAAGAGAAAGAAAGAAGAAGAAGAAGAAAAAAAAAAAAGTGTAGCCACTTACATGTAGAGACATTTCAGAAAACACTATAGTGAACACTACATTTTCCTGGTGGCACTGGGTTAATGAAATACCTTTTTTATATTTAAAAAAATAAAGTAAAATAAATAAAATAAATAAATACATAAATAAAGAGAGAAATAATAAATTACTGAGTAGATAGTGAGATTTATATGTATATTAATATGTATATGTATATATGCAAGTATGTTGTGTGTGTGTGTGTGTGTGTGTGTGTGTGTGTGTGTGTGTGTGTGTGTGTGTGTGTGTGTGTGTGTGTGTGTGTGTGTGTGTGTGTGTGTGTGTGTGTGTGTGTGTGTGTGTGTGTGTGTGTGTGTGTGTGTGTGTGTGTGTGTGTGTGTGTGTGTGTGTGTGTGTGTGTGTGTGTGTGTGTGTGTGTGTGTGTGTGTGTGTGTGTGTGTGTGTATATCTATATATTAAAAGGAAAACAAGTACAATATGAAATTAAATTAAATTGTAATATTCTGACCTCTTCATGAATTCCTCATCAGACGAATAAGGAATTCTTGTAGGGCTCAAAACATTACAATTTAATATCATCTCTTGTTGTGGATGCTTTCCTCTTCATCTTTGTGTACATGTTACTGTGACTGTAGCTATGTTCATGCATATGTATGTATGTATGTATGTATTCATTTATGGTGTATGTGTATTTGCGTATGTGTGTTCTCGGGCATGTGTGCTAATGAAATGTATATACATACCTATCTGTATCTAATTTCATGTAACAACAACCCACTGATAGAACAGCATGGCATGTTGGCATGTTTGTGAAGATTCTCAGCATAGTGGGGGCTAAGTTGCCACAAGTGTGCAGCCCCAGAAGACCACACACACCACCCCTTCCCTCTAATCCCGGCCAAGCTCCTGTCACAGCCTGAAGGTTTAATAACTGATTATTCACATGGAAATTTCCCTTACACACCTATTACACAAATTTCATGATTTACAAACCTTAGCTGATAAATAATCTGGTAAGTCCAGTAAATAAATAAATCATACACAAAAAAGTTAACAAATATATAATGAACCTCAACCTCAAAATTCAGAGCACCTTATTACCTCTTTAAATGCCTCATGACTCATGTCTGGTTCCAGGTGGCACACAGTATGGCGGGGAGAAGGTGGCAATTCAGGGAGAGAAGCAAATTTCTTCTTCATCTTCTCTGCTGCTAATTCTAACTGATTATCAAATTTTCTGAAATATGTGTCATAATATGAAATGGATATCTAAATGTTACTTCTTTCAGTCAAAATACCTTGTCTACAATTTCTATGAATCAAAATCGATTCTACAATTTCAATACTTTGGCTCAAGTAAAAGGAGCTAAAAACTACGATGGAAGTGGACAAGAGGGGGGAAAAAAAAAAAAAAAAAAAAAAAAATGGTATTCTTTGTTTAAAAGAATTTAAAAAATAAATTAGTCTGCCCCTTTCATCACAAAGGTTTTTATATTGGACTCAATATCTCTCTACCAAAATTCTAATGTACTGCTAGATCTAATTCACATTTCTGAGATCTTTATTTAAATTACCTACTTTGCTCCCATGATAAACTCATCCTGTGCTTCCAGGCACACAACTCTCACATCGTGTCCATATGCAAGGAGTCTTGAGAGGTGACCCTGACCTGACCCAACATCCACCATTACTCCATCACATGTTGTACGAGCTACAAGGCCAGCCACTAATGATAAGCGGGCAACTTCATGCTGCTTTTTGGGCTTCAGGTGTCTGCGAAACACATGTTGCAGTAGCTTATGTTGGCCAGCAGCTGTGAAAGTATAATGCAATATTGATGCTTACTGAACTATACTGAAATGTAGGCAATTAATAAATATGCTATTAACTATTATTATTCAAATTTCAGTTTTAACAATGGACATGTGTGAATAAATCCTATACAAATATTATTCTCACCTGCACTCAACTCATTGTTTGCAGTTCCCCAATTAACAGTTATCTGCTGCAGAGGATGTAACGATGCTGTCAAACCTGTCTGGCTATCTCCAGTAGATGCAATTTCATTATCAAGAGTTTCTGGTGTTTCTTGTGTAAATCCTTGCTGTTTGATATAGTCTGTGAATGGTTCTGCTGAGGTCACGGGCTTCCTTGGGAGAGTGTATGCACTGCATGAAGCTCGAAGTGCAAGAAGAGATAAGGGCCAGACCTTCTGTTGGCTAGAAATGTACATTATACATTACCATATATTCTCATCACCTTATGCTGGTATTTCTTTTAAGTTTTACATTTACAGATTCTAAAATAAGTTTACTTACTGCAAAAACAAACAAACATGAGAAATCTTGTAAGATACCTTGACTATACAAAATAAGACAAAAAATTTATTATTAATGATAGCATATCTTTCTCAAGATATATTTCATACAAAGAATTTAGAATTAGTTACAGGAAAAAGTACTTAAAGGTTAAAACAATAATCATCTTAAACAAATATTACATACCTGAAAGTTTTATCATTAGACAAAAAATCTGCCAAATTTCTTGATGTTATGGTATCAAAAACTTCTTGCCAGCTTGGATTAAGTTTTGACCATAGATCACGTGTAAAGAAATCCTGTAAGACAAAACATTATTAATAAAATAGCACCTTTTAGACTCTCACCATATCATGAATAACCAATTAGCATCTTAATATTACTGCTGGGTAAATGTAATCTCAAATTGTAGTTTTTTTTTGCAAACTTATTTGCACATAGATACCTCCAAAAGTGCTCGGCCACCAGAGAGCCAATTAGTGCACGTGTGTGGCCTCAGTTAATTTCCCCTTTCTTTGATTTTTTTGGTACATGTTTTTCTAGTGTTAGTAGTAATGATGTTGTTACTATTACTGACATTATGCATATCATGACATTATTAATAATACTAATTCCACTAAGAATTAAAAATGAATCTTTCCAAAAATAAAGGAAAAGGTATACAGCTGAGATAGGTAGGACTAGTAATTTACTCCTTGGTGACTAAGCACATGTGGAGCCATCTATGTGTAAAGATAATCAGTGTATAAAGAATATTAAGCAGATGTCATACACATGTAACTAGATATTTCTAATATCACTAGCCAGGTTTTAAAGAAATATATACTTTCCATACAGACAACTCCTGTATGGTACAGACTATATTGTTAACATGAAACTAAATTTATAAAATGTTACAAAAGGATTATCAGCAATATTTGCCATCCATTCAGCATGGATGGCAAGAATACATGCCATGCCCACTGTAATATAAGTTTATTTATTGTATTTACATATAGATTGCTCTACAAGTGCTTAATCACCAAGGAGTCAGTTATTAGTCCTACCTATCTCACCTGTTTATCCTTTTCCTTGACTTTTGAAAAGGGTCTTTTGTATTATTTCATTGTCTTAAATGTTACCAAGATTTTAATAATAATTTAATAATCATAACTTTAATACCAATAATAACAGTATTGATATCAATTGTATTAAAAAGAAAAACATTTTTGTGCCAATTCAAGGAATGGGAAGAGCCTATTAATAGACTCCTTGCCAGCTGAACACATGTGGATTCACATAAAAAACTATAGGGGACAGAACATAAATCTGTGGTGGTTGGTTTTATGATGTTTCAAAACTAATAAATGTTCACAAGACACCCTTGAGCCTGCTACTAACTTATGCACCATATCCATATGTCTGTCAAAAGCCTTCTCACCTCAAATGTTCTGTTAAAGGCCAACAAACCTCCACCATATATTTTCTAACAATAATGAGCTCATGGTTCCCTTAGCATTGTATTGTCAAATATATATGGAAACAATCCATCTTGCCGCATATAACATGGAACCTTATAAACCTTAACCCAGAGCTGACAGGCATGGCCTGTATGTACATGCCATGCCCACAATGAGTTTATTTTATGAACTGTTTTTACATATAGATGGTTCCACATGTGTTGAGTCACCAATGAGCAAATTATGATTTTTTGAAATAGTTTATATCTTATACTGCCACTACTAATGTCATTAACATTATAGTAATTATAATGTCAATAATAAAAAAAAAACATCAAAATTGATAGCATTAGTAAAAAATAAATAAATAAATAAATAAAAATAAAAAATAAATAAATAAATAAAATAAAATAAAAATCACACAAATTCAAGGAAAGGTGAAATCAGGTCACAGGGTCTACTAATTGACTCCTTTGTGGCTAGCACTAGCACAGCCATCTATGTGCAGAAACATTTTACAAAAAAATTCTAAAATGAACACAGCACTTTCCCGGGGACATTGGGTTAAAATGAGGATCTTACAGAAACACAGGAAAAACTATAATAACATTCTTAAAGTGATATATATACAACACACAATCAAGTAGGACAATAAGTGCTCAAAAGGGTCAACACTGTCATCCAGACTTTACATTTAGAACTAATTGAAGTTAAGCATACTAAAATTAATGTTATAGTAAACAATTTAAAACTTGTGTGGGATTTGTCTTTAATGCTGATAATAATTTTGTTGTATTACTTTTTGTGTGATTTAAATTTAAACTAAAAAGGGTAAGAAAAAATCATGCATCACAAATTTCACAGGCAAAGAAAGGATCATGATGTTACTCTTCAGCAAAAAAAAAAAAATCAAACCTTTTCAATGAGGGGGTTGGAATCTCATTTAGCTAATTATTAATTGAATTCTTTGGTATTTTATTTTTTCCTAGAGTAGAAAAAGAAAAAATCACAGCTGGGGCAAAACAATAACTTTCTTTAATGTTTTATAAAATCAAATAAATCTTAATTGTAATATAAAGTTGCATACACACATATCTGTACAGTTAATAATAAATGGAAGGACTTTGTAAGACATTCTGGGAAAAAAAAAACTGAAAATATACTCAGATTATAATAAAACAAAATAAACTCTTTCTAGTAGGACTGGGGCATTAGGCTCATAATATGACATTACACTTATCTGAGGTAGCTCACAAATGCTAAACTTTTCACACATGTGATAAGATGCAGCCTAATCAGAGAAATACAGGGAAGATTTATTAATCCTTGGCAGTTCTCATATAATATCTTTGACAGCTGACCCTTGATCAGTCCTTTGGATTACTTGTAATTGTTTTTTCCTTGAAGATATCTATCTCCACTCTGGTAACCTCACCCTCTTCAACCACAGAAAACACTAGTTAATTTTCCCCAACAATATGTTAGATGAGGCTCAGTGTAGCATACAGCATAGTATTTTCCTACTGATTCTTCAGTTAACTTTGGTTTGGGAACCTTTTCTAGATTTCATGCTTCTGATGTTCTTGTTAATTTTCAGGGTACTCAAACATGTTCAATCAAGACTCAAATCATCTATGCTGTCAACTTTAC
>NC_051386.1:51691151-51696451 GCF_015228065.2 Penaeus monodon | reverse complement strand
AGGAAGTGAAGTAAACCCACAATTCTTGATCAAAGATACATCCACACTGACTTAACCATTCATGCCAAATGATCTTTCATTTAAATAATTTGTGATCGTATATAACAAGATTGACATATATAACAGTGTTGATTATTGAAAGAATGAATACTAGTTGCAAGATTGGATGGCTGTGTGAAGCCAAATTTTTTTTTACAAAACTTTAGGTCTTCCATATCTTATACAGACAGTTTAAAGTGGATCAAGAGAGAATATTGCAAATTACAAGGAAATAACCACACTTTCAATGCCACTATCTTGTAAACCTCTACCCAGTGTTATAGCTGATATCATATACATACCAAGACATATGTATCTAATAGGTGTCTGTAGAGATCTAGGAGTTTAATTGCATTTCTGGTGAAGTCTTTCCATGCCGCCACATTATCGTGTCTCAAACACACGTAATTTGACATTCTTAGTCGCAGGGATATAAATTTACCACTTGATGATCTTCTGCTTATATGAAGACAGAATCAAGACGAACTGCAATATGGTCTTTATTCCCTAATTCCCTCGACTCTTCTCACAGTAGTCTATTTGAAATGTGATAGTTTTCAGCAGCTGGTGAAGTAAACAATGAGGAGGATGAATATAAACAATATTTTTTCACCGTATTAGAAATAATTTGATATCAGCCAAAATTAACAAGATCGACATGGAATAGAAAATTATTCAATGAATATATGATTGTTATAATCTGTTATTGATATACAAGAATTAAGTGAACGTGAATATAAATTTCGACCTTACAGTTGATATGGTGAAGAACAGTTCTAACAAACCAGACAGTAGTAGTCAAGCTGCATCTTACTTCATGAATATGTCCATTACTTATTTGTCCTGTGCTGTGAATTATCATGAAAGTAATAAATGCGACAGATGATTCAGAGTATGCGCGCGAGCATACACACGCGCGCGAGTGTGTGTGTGTGTGTGTGTGTGTGTGTGTGTGTGTGTGTGTGTGTGTGTGTGTGTGTGTGTACACATGCACACACGCACGCACGCACGCGCACACACACTCACACACACACACACACACACACACACACACACACACACACACACACACACACACACACACACACACACACCCACACAAAACACATATATATATATATATATATATATATATATATATATATATATATATATATACATACATATATATATATATATATATATATATATATATATATATATAGTTTCTAATACTGACTGATTCATTGATTAGTATGTATAAGTTAAGGAATACATTAAGATAACCCGTATGTTCTTGGTAGTGTTTATTTCTATATTATATACATCACACGTTCTTGTTTGATTTTGAAATCACCAGGGGTACATGTTTTTATGTGTTACAAAAGAAATTTTCTTCAGGAAGACAAAATTATCATTATGAGACATTATGAAACATAAGGCGTTAAAAGTATCACATTTTCAATGACTGTGACCCTGAGCTTTATGTGTCCAGATCTTGTTAAACGATCAATGACAGTATATGCGTCTGCATTTATGGGTAACAGCTGAGTTTCTCCATCTATTGTTAATCGCGCAAAATACTCTGAATCATCTGTTGCAGTTCCATATATTTCAGGTGTTTCATTTACCGTGTCTAGTAAAGTCCTTGCTGGATCCTGCAACAATTTTTGAGTATCATTGATGATTACTGTTTTAGGTTTCTCTTGTAATTTTTTATTTGGATTTTCGGACTCGGAGACTGAATGCCCCTGAGCTTGTGGAGCTGTTGCTGAGAAGAAATGTTCAATAGTAATGACAGGCAAATGTGTTTGACTACTGACTTCAATTAGGGTGTCTGTTTCAGCTGCGGTACTTACTGGTGAAACTGTTGTTGATTTTGTGGAATTGTGAATAACGATTTGGCTGGTAGGCATATGTAGGAGAGACTGGGTTGTCGTCATGGGAGTAATAGTATAAGGATTACTTGTGTTATGAATCAATTCTTGGGTGAGAGTAGCATGCTTGGTGCTTTGTGCATATGCTGCAGGAGGTGAAACGGGAGTTGATAAAGTGCTATCATCCACTGTTGAGTCTAAAAGCGACTGTATTGATGGAATATTAGAGGTCAGTACTGTCAAGAAAGCACCATCGTTTCGAAGAACTGGCACCAACTGAGTGGTAGGTATTTGTGTAACAGTATTTGATGATGTTGATATTGTTGCAGTCTTGATGTAAGTCACGGCATCAGAAGAATCGTAAAAAGAAGGTGCAATTGTTGCAACAGAAGAGACCGTATTTGTACTCATCACACTTGGAACATCTTCATGGTTCGCTAGAGTTACAGTCTCTGTTGGGAAGTTAACTGAAACTGGAGTAGAACTGATTAAGTCTTCTGCCAAAGAAGATATAAAAATATTTGACTTTGAGGAGTGCGCAGTCAGAGAGGCCGTAAATTCCGTTTTTGATACAAAGTTCATATTCTCCGATTCTAAGCCTTGATTTTGTAAAATATATGAAGTTACCTGAGGACTCACTGCCGATTCTGTACCTTGTTTAGATATTGTGTAAGTTTTTCTCTGTAATTCAATATTGGACATATAATCTACATATGGATCATAAACTGCAGAGCTTTTCGGGTAGATATGATACATATCTACATATGATATGTCCTGATCATAGGGATCTTCAGTTTCAAAATCAGAAAGCTTCTCAAAATTATTTATGTTTGTCAACTCTTTTGTCATGGAAAGTGGGCTTAACATTTTCTGATAACTAACTTCGACATGTTGAGACTGAATAAGTTCACTTTCGTGGTGATCAACAGATGGCGTTGTTTCTATAACAAGGATTGAACTTTGAAGCTGTTGGCTTTGTACTGAAAGCAGTTCACTTATTCTTTGTCCAAGTCCTGAACCAACTTCTTTCTCTCTTGTTGCAGGAAGAGAAGATGCTAATTCGGGAGTGGATGCACCTGTAGAAGTATGGTCTGCCGAATCATCCATACTAGAATATATCATTAATGTGGTAGATGGCAATTGCTCCGTTTCACCTTCATGATTTCCATTTTGATGATCCGCATTGTGCAGGATGTCACATTCTAAAATTGCTAGATGGTCTTCACCGAAATCGTCTTCAGGTTGGTTCTCTAGTTTGTTGTGACTGATACTAAACCAATCAGCTGTTATCATGAAATTCTGCAGTCCCCTGAAACTTTTTAAAGAAAGCATAAAGCTGCTGCTGTGTATTGGGTCAATTTCAAAGGGTGTCCTGTACTCATCTAAGTGGTGGACGCTGATTGTAGGCACGTGGAAGATGTAGCGGCGAGATAACACCACTTCCGTCATCATCCCTTTTAGATAACAGGTCCCATGAAGGCTAGTTACTATGTCAGTTAATGAAACAGAACTCTGTGCCTGTTCAGCTGTGTTTGTAACGGTAGAGGGATTCAGCATATGTGTAGAAGTTGTGGGCCTGGCGGTAACAGTCAAGTGTGTGAAAGATGTATGGTCTGAAGATGAGGTTAAATCGACATTGGGCAGATTGGTATCCTGAGTTCCAAGACTTGATGAGCTGCCTAGAATTGCTGGAACCAGAGACGTCCTCAAAGGATCACTTTGCGCAGTAAGTGCTGGACTCACTTGGGGCACAAACGTGACCGTACTGATATTATCTGATATAAGTTTATCACTAATATCATCCAAGGAAGTATTATTCGCATCATGAGATCTTTGCCATTCCTCATTCACTAAATCTTCGTGGACGTCAGGAGGTATCATGAAATCTGGCATGTGGTGACGTGATTCTGACATCGCAGTTGCAGCTAGATTGTGATTCCTCGCACCACCGGAACTAACCGGATCATCCCGAGGTGCTACTTTGGGGGGTTCTCTGGCTGACATTTCTTGATTTTCAGCATCGTCGTGTTCATGGCGATACTGATTCTCATTTCTGACCACCTCCATGGTTTGATTATCATCATCAACGCCGTCTAGAGCACCTGTAATTTCAAATTCGTCGTCCAGCATTAACGATCTAGCAGAAGTCCGAGCTTCCCTATATTTATTAAAGAAACCATTCTGCAAGTCATAGTAATATTTTATACCATTTGCTTTGTTGTGCAAATCTACAGCCTGGCCAGTGGTGGCATCTGTTTCCATTGCACTATGCGTGGTTCTAATTGACACTGCTTTTTCAGTGTCCAGATCGGCAGGTGTTCCACGCATGTAAGAGTGACCGTTGGCCCGTGAAGATTTTACGACTGCCTTAATACCATAGTGGCCACCTCGACTTTGTTCCCCGTCTGTGCTAATGACTTTCGATGGATCGATGATTATAGAAGGGACATCCCTTGCAATAGGCTTCTGTTCCCAGGGTTTATTTTTTCCTAAAATATTACTCGGAGTAGGATTTATAGTGGGTAATACTATGCTGTTCATAACAGGCTTCTGTTTAGAAAAAATATGATTTGTTTGCTGTATATTATCCTCCCTGTGATTAAAATTGTCACGAAGACGGGTGTGAACTAGAGTGCCGCTGGAATGCTGACCATATGAAATTTTATCTGCAGAATCGTTTCCGATATCAGTTGGAACTTCGGTCTCCCATGATATTTGTTGGGTAATTCGAGCATCCGGCTTTCTGTCATTATCTGAGGACCAGCTGACTGACACACTTTTTATTACTTTCGACACTGAATCTGACTGTGGCTCATTGGAAACAATAACGCCTGGAGTGATGTATGAAGATCGTTTAGTTCCTTCAGTCTCCTCATCGTAATTAACAAAATGATTATCGTTTTTTTTACTTTCTACAATACCCCCGCCGTTATATTCACCATTGTTGGGTGGCCGTGCTTCATGATAGTTGTGGATATGTGGCGCCACCAACGTGTCCTGGCTCACCACAGAATACTGATCATGGATGGTTCCAGAAGAATTTCGCTCTTTATGGTTATTGGATACTTGTGCCTTGCCATTGCTCGTTGTTTTTGGTACACTGACACTATCATTAGGCAATCTTTCTTTCTCGGGTGACCTCAACTGGCCAGAATTATGTAACTCACCTTCCGCCATTACCACCACCTTCCTGTTCCCGCGATACCTAGTGCTATATCGCCCATTCGTTGTTCCCGCAGACTTCTCCACCTCGCAATGCGGCTGGAAACGTTGGAGTCCGGTCGCGCCGAACTTGCGCCAACGGCCTCTGGGTCGCGGCGTGAAAAGGGGAGGTCCTCAGCGGACGGAGAAACACGGGGTCGAAGGATCGCTTCGTGTGCGGTAGAGGGACAGCCGTTCTTCGAA
>NC_051386.1:51686076-51691051 GCF_015228065.2 Penaeus monodon | reverse complement strand
AATAAAACTTATGTTTACATAGGAAAAGATATTATCTACAATTATATGTGCACAATCATATATAATTGTGTCAGAAAATACTGTAGGTCTTGTTAGTGTCCCAAGACCCCCAATATTTATTCTTGCCCCACTTGACTACAATTACTATGGAAACCAATCTACAGGAAGTGAAGTAAACCCACAATTCTTGATCAAAGATACATCCACACTGACTTAACCCATTCATGCCAAATGATCTTTCATTTAAATAATTTGTGATCGTATATAACAAGATTCACACATATAACAGTGTTGATAATTGAAAGAATGAATACTAGTTGCAAGATTGGATGGCTGTGTGAAGCCAAATTTTTTTTTACAAAACTTTAGGTCTTCCATATCTTATACAGACAGTTTAAAGTGGATCAAGAGAAAATATTGCAAATTACAAGGAAATAACCACACTTTCAATGCCACTATCTTGTAAACCTCTACCCAGTGTTATAGCTGATATCATATACATACCAAGACATATGTATCTAATAGGTGTCTGTAGAGATCTAGGAGTTTAATTGCATTTCTGGTGAAGTCTTTCCATGCCGCCACATTATCGTGTCTCAAACACACGTAATTTGACATTCTTAGTCGCAGGGATATAAATTTACCACTTGATGATCTTCTGCTTATATGAAGACAGAATCAAGACGAACTGCAATATGGTCTTTATTCCCTAATTCCCTCGACTCTTCTCACAGTAGTCTATTTGAAATGTGATAGTTTTCAGCAGCTGGTGAAGTAAACAATGAGGAGGATGAATATAAACAATATTTTTTCTCCGTATTAGAAATAATTTGATATCAGCCAAAATTAACAAGATCGACATGGAATAGAAAATTATTCAATGAATATATGATTGTTATAATCTGTTATTGATATACAAGAATTAAGTGAACGTGAATATAAACTTCGACCTTACAGTTGATACGGTGAAGAACAGTTCTAACAAACCAGACAGTAGTAGTCATGAATACTTCATGAATATGTCCATTACTTATTTGTCCTGTGCTGTGAATTATCATGAAAGTAATAAATGCGACAGATGATTCAGAGTATGCGCGCGAGCATACACACGCGCGCGAGTGTGTTTGTGTGTGTGTGTGTGTGTGTGTGTGTGTGTGTGTGTGTGTGTGTGTGTGTACACATGCACACACGCACGCACGCACGCGCACACACACTCACACACACACACACACACACACACACACACACACACACACACACACACACACACACACACACACACACACACACACACACATATATATATATATATATATATATATATATATATATATATATATATATATATATATATATATATATATATATATATATAGTATGTATAAGTTAAGGAATACATTAAGATAAACCGTATGTTCTTGGTAAAATGTTTATTTCTATATTATATACATCACACGTTCTTGTTTGATTTTGAAATCACCAGGGGTACATGTTTTTATGTGTTACAAAAGAAATTTTCTTCAGGAAGACAAAATTATCATTATGAGACATTATGAAACATACGGCGTTAAAAGTATCACATTTTCAATGACTGTGACCCTGAGCTTTATGTGTCCAGATCTTGTTAAACGATCAATGACAGTATATGCGTCTGCATTTATGGGTAACAGCTGAGTTTCTCCATCTATTGTTAATCGCGCAAAATACTCTGAATCATCTGTTGCAGTTCCATATATTTCAGGTGTTTCATTTACCGTGTCTAGTAAAGTCCTTGCTGGATCCTGCAACAATTTTTGAGTATCATTGATGATTACTGTTTTAGGTTTCTCTTGTATTTTTTTATTTGGATTTTCGTACTCGGAGACTGAATGCCCCTGAGCTTGTGGAGCTGTTGCTGAGAAGAAATGTTCAATAGTAATGACAGGCAAATGTGTTTGACTACTGACTTCAATTAGGGTGTCTGTTTCAGCTGCGGTACTTACTGGTGAAACTGTTGTTGATTTTGTGGAATTGTGAATAACGATTTGGCTGGTAGGCATATGTAGGAGAGACTGGGTTGTCGTCATGGGAGTGATAGTATAAGAATTACTTGTGTTATGAATCAATTCTTGGGTGAGAGTAGCATGCTTGGTGTTTTGTGCATATGCTGCAGGAGGTGAAACGGGAGTTGTTAAAGTGCTATCATCCACTGTTGAGTCTAAAAGCGACTGTGTTGATGGAATATTAGAGGTCAGTACTGTCAAGAAAGCACCATCGTTTCGAAGAACTGGCACCAACTGAGTGGTAGGTATTTGTGTAACAGTATTTGATGATGTTGATATTGTTGCAGTCTTGATGTGAGTCACGGCATCAGAAGAATCGTAAAAAGAAGGTGCAATTGTTGCAACAGAAGACACCGTATTTGTACTGATCACACTTGGAACATCTTCATGGTTCGCTAGAGTTACAGTCTCTGTTGGGAAGTTAACTGAAACTGGAGTAGAACTGATTAAGTCTTCTGCCAAAGAAGATATAAAAATATTTGACTTTGAGGAGTGCGCAGTCAGAGAGGCCGTAAATTCCGTTTTTGATACAAAGTTCATATTCTCCGATTCTAAGCCTTGATTTTGTAAAATATATGAAGTTACCTGAGGACTCACTGCCGATTCTGTACCTTGTTTAGATACTGTGTAAGTTTTTCTCTGTAATTCAATATTGGACATATAATCTACATATGGATCATAAACTGCAGAGCTTTTCGGGTAGATCTGATCTACATATGATATGTCCTGATCATAGGGATCTTCAGTTTCAAAATCAGAAAGCTTCTCAAAATTATTTATGTTTGTCAACTCTTTTGTCATGGAAAGTGGGCTTAACATTTTCTGATAACTAACTTCGACATGTTGAGACTGAATAAGTTCACTTTCGTGGTGATCAACAGATGGCGTTGTTTCTATAACAAGGATTGAACTTTGAAGCTGTTGGCTTTGTACTGAAAGCAGTTCACTTATTCTTTGTCCAAGTCCTGAACCAACTTCTTTCTCTCTTGTTGCAGGAAGAGAAGATGCTAATTCGGGAGTGGATGCACCTGTAGAAGTATGGTCTGCCGAATCATCCATACTAGAATATATCATTAATGTGGTAGATGGCAATTGCTCCGTTTCACCTTCATGATTTCCATTTTGATGATCCGCATTGTGCAGGATGTCACATTCTAAAATTGCTAGATGGTCTTCACCGAAATCGTCTTCAGGTTGGTTCTCTAGTTTGTTGTGACTGATACTAAACCAATCAGCTGTTATCATGAAATTCTGCAGTCCCCTGAAACTTTTTAAAGAAAGCATAAAGCTGCTGCTGTGTATTGGGTCAATTTCAAAGGGTGTCCTGTACTCATCTAAGTGGTGGACGCTGATTGTAGGCACGTGGAAGATGTAGCGGCGAGATAACACCACTTCCGTCATCATCCCTTTTAGATAACAGGTCCCATGAAGGCTAGTTACTATGTCAGTTAATGAAACAGAACTCTGTGCCTGTTCAGCTGTGTTTGTAACGGTAGAGGGATTCAGCATATGTGTAGAAGTTGTGGGCCTGGCGGTAACAGTCAAGTGTGTGAAAGATGTATGGTCTGAAGATGAGGTTAAATCGACATTGGGCAGATTGGTATCCTGAGTTCCAAGACTTGGAACCAGAGACGTCCTCAAAGGATCACTTTGCGCAGTAAGTGCTGGACTCACTTGGGGCACAAACGTGACCGTACTGATATTATCTGATATAAGTTTATCACTAATATCATCCAAGGAAGTATTATTCGCATCATGAGATCTTTGCCATTCCTCATTCACTAAATCTTCGTGGACGTCAGGAGGTATCATGAAATCTGGCATGTGGTGATGTGATTCTGACATCGCAGTTGCAGCTAGATTGTGATTCCTCGCACCACCGGAACTGACCGGATCATCACGAGGTGCTACTTTGGGGGGTTCTCTGGCTGACATTTCTTGATTTTCAGCATCGTCGTGTTCATGGCGATACTGATTCTCATTTCTGACCACCTCCATGGTTTGATTATCATCATCAACGCCGTCTAAAGCACTTGTAATTTCAAATTCGTCGTCCAGCATTAACGATCTAGCAGAAGTCCGAGCTTCCCTATATTTATTAAAGAAACCATTCTGCAAGTCATAGTAATATTTTATACCATTTGCTTTGTTGTGCAAATCTACAGCCTGGCCAGTGGTGGCATCTGTTTCCATTGCACTATGCGTGGTTCTAATTGACACTGCTTTTTCAGTGTCCAGATCGGCAGGTGTTCCACGCATGTAAGAGTGACCGTTGGCCCGTGAAGATTTTACGACTGCCTTAATACCATAGTGGCCACCTCGACTTTGTTCCCCGTCTGTGCTAATGACTTTCGATGGATCGATGATTATAGATGGGACATCCCTTGCAATAGGCTTCTGTTCCCAGGGTTTATTTTTTCCTAAAATATTACTCGGAGTAGGATTAATAGTGGGTAATACTATGCTATTCATAACAGGCTTCTGTTTAGAAAAAAAATGATTTGTTTGCTGTATATTATCCTCCCTGTGATTAAGATTGTCACGAAGACGGGTGTGAACTTGAGTGCCGCTGGAAGGCTGACCATATGAAATTTTATCTGCAGAATCGTTTCCGATATCAGTTGGAACTTCGGTCTCCCATGATATTTGTTGGGTAATTCGAGCATCCGGCTTTCTGTCATTATCTGAGGACCAGCTGACTGACACACTTTTTATTACTTTCGACACTGAATCTGACTGTGGCTCATTGGAAACAATAACGCCTGGAGTGATGTATGAAGATCGTTTAGTTCCTTCAGTCTCCTCATCGTAATTAACAAAATGATTATCGTTTTTTTTACTTTCTACAATACCCCCGCCGTTATATTCACCATTGTTGGGTGGCCGTGCTTCATGATAGTTGTGGATATGTGGCGCCACCAACGTGTCCTGGC
>NC_051386.1:51668576-51671076 GCF_015228065.2 Penaeus monodon | reverse complement strand
AATTAAGTGATCACATCAGTCTAGGCTAGAGCGCCTTCGGCAGACACAGTAGCATACTAAGAGGCTCTTTTTCATTATGTTCAAAAAGAAAAGTCTTTAACCAATGCGTCCTCCCAGTTGTGACCTATGGATCTGAAACATGAACTAGAACCAAATTACTGGAGAGGAAACTAATAAGTGCCCAGAGAGGGATGGAGAGGTTGATACCCTCGGATGAGGGTGACGTGGATCAGGGAGCAGACAAAAGTGGAAGATATGCTTGTGAGCATCAAAAAGAAAAAAATGGCAATGGGCAGGTCATATATGTTAGAGACAGGACGACAGATGGGGAAAGAAAGTAACAGACTAACATAAAGAGGCCAAGGGCCAGACCAATGACAAGATGGCATTACAAAATTTGGGGGCCAAGACTTGAAAATAAGAAATGCAAGACAGACAAAGTTGGAAAAGATTGGGATAGCCCTACATCCTGTAGTGAATTGATTCAGGCTGATGGATGATGATATATATATGTACATATGTATGTATGATTTATTTTTTATATGCATCTATATATAAACATACATACATATGTATGTATACACACACACACACATATATATATATATATATATATATATATATATATATATATATATATATATATATGTATGTATATATATATTATGTTATATATATTTATTTATTTATATAGCGGTGTGTGCGTGTGTGTGTGTGTGTGTATATGTTGTGTGTGTGGGGGGGGGGTTCAATATGGGAGAAGATGGTTCCGTCTGCTATATTTGAATTACCGTATAACTTTTTAAAGTGATGCACATTTTTGGTAAACGCATCGTTATTTGGAAGATTGTTCCATGTTTTCATAGGTCTGTTTGGGAAACTGAACTTTTTGACATCTTTCTCTTTTTACTTTAACCTTTTTACTGCGTCCTTTTTGTGTTCAAAATGATAAAGTCAATTTTGTCTAACTTCACTTTCCTGTAACATCATAATCATGTCACCCCCTTTCCTTCTTTCTTCAGAAGTAATAAGTCCTATTTTCTGTAGTCAATCTTCGTAACTCATATCTCTTAGAGTTGGTGCCCATCTTGTGGCTGCTATTTGAATTCTTTATCTATGTCATTTTTTAAAGTATGGACTGCACTGTACTCTAGACTAGGTCTTATGATGGCTGTAATGATCTTTGCCACATCGTCGCCCACATACACGAATGCCCTCTTCATGTTGGCAATCAGCCCTAGCATTTTATGGACCCTTCTATTTATGTGTTTATTTGGGCTTAGGCTCCTGTTTATGATTATTCCAGTGTCTTTTTTTTACCTATCTGCTGAGTTTAATACTATGCCTCCTAAGTTGTGTTTTATAATGGGTGCTTTTTACTTTCTTCGAACCTGACTACTTGGCATTTCACACATTTCTTCCTTCTTAGCATAAACACTGTTATTGTCTTTGGTAGTATTTGATATCTACTTTTAGTCTTACTATTTATTAAGTTAATGTTGGTTGATTAGTAAATTTATTGATTATATCCTTTTCAAAATCTAAATTCTAAGGTTTGGGTATGCTCATTTCTTCCTGCTTTATACCTTTCATATGCTGCCTGAGATCTATGTCTTCTGAACCTTTTCCAAATCAACTGTTTGTTTTCTCTCATTTTCTTGCATTTATCGTTAATCCACTGTTGGCCATTTCTTGCTTCAGTTTGGGATCTCGATACAAAATTTTCGACTACTTTTTGATTGACTATGCAAAGTTTAGAATATTGCATGTCATGTTCGTTCAGAAGCGTTTCCCAGTTTGTGCCATCAAAGAAATCTATTTTGGCTTTTATAGTTACTTAATTACCTACAATGAGTTTTTCCTGTAGCAGACATTAGTTTAATTTAATTACTACATGGTCACTTTTTCCTAGAAGATGAAAGTACTCTATATCCTTAATACCATCTTTATGCTTTGTATATATTAGGTTGTAACACTTCTTCCAGGCTCTTTAATGTTTCCTGGATGTTTTTGGTAATTTCCTTTGACCACACCGATGTATAAGGTAGCATGTACACTGTGGTTATTATTGTGTTTACTCCGTTTGTTTCTACCTCAATTGCCTTTAGTTCTACCATGGGGTCTTGCTTCATCTTTCTTTTATAATAATCCCTTTCCTAGTTAATATTGCTACTCCCCCGTCATTTCTATTTGCCCTATCTTTTCTCCAGATATTATTGTCTCTGAGTCCTAATGTTGCATCGTCTGTGGAGGGGTCCAGTTTGGATGCTGTGATGCATATTGCATCTGGTTTATTGATATCAATAATTATATCTTGTTTTATGAACTTCGAACACAAACCATCTATGTCGGTATAAACCATTTCTGTAATAATCTTTCGGTATTCCTTTTGGCTGCAAGGCTAATGTTTGTTTGCCACATTTTGGTTCTAATAGTAAACTCACTCTCCAAATAGAATTTTTTTTAAATTCTTCAGTTCTATGTAAATTTCTGTTGGCTA
>NC_051386.1:51661076-51663576 GCF_015228065.2 Penaeus monodon | reverse complement strand
ATAATAATAACGATAATAATAATAATAATAATAATGATAATGATGATAGTAATAATAATAAAATAATAAAAGTGATGATAATGATAATGATAATGGCAAAATAATAATAATAATAATAATAATAATAATAATAATAATAATAATAATAATAATAAAAGTGATGATAATGAAAATAATAATGATAACTACTATTATTATGTATTATTATTGTTATCGTAAGTGGAATGGCAAGCATGAGGGATTGCAAGTTCTCCGTGACTGATATGAACGCCATGTGAACCAGCAATTTGGTTCGCCCATGTTGCGAGTGTTCCCGTTATCTCTGTGTGGACCAGAAGCTCGCCTGGTGCGTTTACGGTGTACTTTGTGGATAAACAAATGAGGACTTGTGGTCTCTCTTGCCTGGTACTAACAAGCGACAATAACTTTTTTGATAACAGTCTGGGAATGGGAATCTTTCTTCGCACTTTGGGACTGCTGAGGAATAATTCGAACGTAAACATAGGAAAACTGTCTATTTTTCCTGTAGGGTCATTTTTTTTAACAAATAAAAATTATTTTGATAAAAGGTGATTGTAGTTCGAATATGATACGATCTTTCAGTTGGGAAATAGCGTTTTGTATAGTTCAGTACATCTTGGGTATTTAGATTACTTCGCATTATCCTATCAAAGATGATAATCCCATTCATTACCCATTACATTTGCGACCTCATGCGATTTAGATGACCACAGGGTTTTAACGACCATGACCTTTGAACGTGATGTCCCTTCCATGTCTTTGTCGAATTTGACAGTAACAATCTTTTTTTTATGGTTGTCACTCCCTCTCATCATTCACAACAATGTTTTGCCTTTTTTTTTTTTTTTTTTTTTTGAGGCTATAATGCCATATTATAACTTGAAGAATACGAAATACAGGTACATGGTTTGATTATTCTTTAAACCTACAGGACATGATGAAATGAGGCCTATTATACTACTTTATTTGGCAGTTCCAGTTCCAAAATTCCGAGATATGTTACGTAATGGTCTTGAGTGTGTATGTACCCTGTAAACAAGGCCTCAGTGACGAAAACCACACACCAGGCATGTTGATTAGTGTGACCTTGAAATTTCCTAACGTTTCCTGCTGGGACCGGAGTCAGGAATGGGAACTGGATAGAGATAGCTGGACAGATGGATACAGATAGAGAGAGCGAAAAATTGAGAGTGAGAGCGAACAAGCAAACGAACTGGCAGGCATATATATATATATATATATATATATATATATATATATATATATATATATATATATATATATATATATATATATCTGTGTGTGTGTGTGTGTGTGTGTGTGTGTGTGTGTGTGTGTGTGTGTGTGTGTGTCTGTGTGTCTGTGTCTGTGTCTGTGTGCGCATGTGCATGCATGTGCAAGTGCGTACATACATACATATGTGTGTGTGTGTGTGTGTGTGTGTGATACATACACATATACACATAGTGACGTATCAATATATGTATATGAACATGTAAGTATATTCATAGATGTATGGAGAAATACAAAGACAGACACACACACAGAAAGACCGCGATGGATACGGACAAAGGTAGATAGAGAGAAGTAGATAGGGAGACAGAGAAATAGCGATAGAGACAGGGGCAGGGTAGGTAGATAGGGAAACAGAGAGACAGACAAAAAGAGCGTGATCGTAAGATCCAACAGAGGCGTTTTCAAGGCTAGCGTTTTATTCAAGGTATTATTTGGGTTTAAAACACCGATTTTGTGTCCTTAAGCGCCGAGCTAGAAGGGATCCACACGCCAAGGTTTAGGGCGGATGTGGTTAACTTTAAGGACTGTGGCAGCGTAATAATCATTCAAATGTCTCACATGTTAATTGATTTGTAGACCACTCTGATCAGCGTGTGAAAGACCATCGAGTGTTTTGATTAAAAGCATGTTATTATGTGTGCCGTATGGTATTATGCACGTCTTTTTAAATAGCATATCACTTGGATGATGGGATAATTTGTAGTATGACCACGCACCATTATTACGTTTTCCTTTAATGTTTGATTGTGATATATGAATATGATGTACACTCACCGTGCAGTCTATATTCATTTATTTATCATGTATTTATTTTTTATATCTTGCCCTTCACATAGGCCTGCGCTATCTGGTCGATGAAAAGTGTATTATGAGCAAATACATATATGGTGAAGTTATAGTAATCCTCCTGCATAATTTATTAGGAGGCCATTCAAAGTACCGTGGCCATACACATTAGCATAAAGGTAACTGGTGTCTATTTCACCATGATAAGGCCAATTCTCAAGTGAAGAATAAGATAAACTATTCCAATGGAGGAAACTCAGATGTCTAAAATGTCGGGCATGTAAATAAATTTAAGGATTTCATAAACCATGCATTGTTATCTCGTAAAATAACTTAACCTATATCTGTTGCCATGTGCCAAGCCATTTGGGAAACCTTTCTCTACCTGCCTATACGT
>NC_051386.1:51648576-51656076 GCF_015228065.2 Penaeus monodon | reverse complement strand
ATGTCAGCGAGTGTTTCGCTCAATCCTCTGTTGTGAAAAACCAGCAGTGTCGCCATAATTTAAGTGGCGATCGCGGAAGATAATAAGATAAATACTGGTGTACTTGACATTTTGTGCTCAGGAGCTGGACGTGATCTTTAGAACATTTTTATTGAATAATTTGATCATCTTGTTTTTAATAATGAACTTGATTGGTATTTCCTTTTTTCTTGCGACTTTTAATCTCTCGTAGTAGGAAGCCTGAGTGATGTTTTAGTTTTACTTTTCTTGTTTTAGCTTCACCAGACCCGGGTTTTATGCTGCCGTATTTAATTTTTAGGTTTGGGGATTTATTTTTAAGCTTTCAGCTGTGACGCCAGACTTGCTGGTTTGTCTTTGTTTTAGTGGTAAGGCTCTCTGCCAGACTCTCCACTTTGGAAGTTCTTTCCTTTAGTTTTTCGTATGGAGATGTTCTTGCACTTTTGTTTTAAATGACTTTTGGTTGGAGATAGTTCAACTATTTTCTGGTAGTTGGTTTCAGATCATCAGTCCTCGGATTTGCATACTTCTTGCCACGTTTTTTTTTCTATTCCATCTTTTGATACACAAGGAGTTGTTGTATGGATACCTGTTATGTTACCTGTTGTCTGTATAGGTAATAGCCATGGATTAGAATGCCACTGTAGTTTGATTATATGTGGTGTGATATGGTCATATTTATTACATTTCCCAGTGCTACTCTTGCCGTGAAGTTCTGTAGTTTTTGTAGAGCCCAAGAAAGAAATGTGTTTTGTTTGTGGAGTCCCAGATGTTTAGACAGTAATTAATGTTAGTAAGTACTAGTGTTTGTATAACAGCAATTCTTGTTTGTGGGTATTTTATTTTTAATGTGATTTAAATGTATCAGAGTGCCCATTACTTTTCTGTAGATATGGTCATTGTGTTTCTTAAATGTCATGTACATGTCTGTGTACCCCAAGATTTTTTACTGTTGTGTTTGATGTAGCAACCTTGAAAATCAATAACTGTATCTGTATATTTCTTACTGCTGCATATGAAAATACATTGATTTTTTGGGTTTAGTTTCAGGCCATTCATATCAAAGTATTGGTTTGCTTCTGTTAGGGTCTGTTTGGTTTTTCCTATCAATTCCTTTAGATTGTTAACAGAGGCAGCGTGAAGAAATTGAGAGTCGTCGACGTACTGAATAAGTAAACAGTTTTTTTGTAATTGATGACAGATCGTTAATGAATATAATGAATAAAATTGGGCCTAGGATGAAGCCTTGTGGAACACCGAACGAAACTAGTTGCTCTGATGATACTTTTCTTGGATTTTGACTGATTGAGTTCTCGCGAACAGGTAACTTTTAAACTAAAACAGATCAATTTCGTGATTTGTTAACAAGTAATTAATGGATGACACTGTCAAAGGCCTTCGATAAATCACAAATTGATCTGGTTGTTGTCTACGTTATTATAAATTTCATTTGTGACTTTTAGTAATGTTGTTTCGGTGGATGATTTACTCTTAAAACCGTGTAGCGTGTTAGATATAAGGTTATTTGCTTCTAAAAATGCTGTTAATTGGTTTATAACTATTTTCTCGAGAACATTAGATATTACTGGTAGCATGGCGATGGGTCGATAATGATTAATTTCGTCTCTGTCACCGGATTTGAAAATAGTTATGAGACCATGTTTCCAAAGTGATTGGATAAAGACCGGTGACTATAGATGTATTAATAATGACTGTCAGATAGTATTCGATTGCTGGTAAACTATCGTTTATGAAACGATATGCAGTGCCATCCGCTCCCACGGAATTCGTTTTTCTTAAGTGTTTTATTGTTAGGATAATTGTTTCTACTCCTACTGGTTGTTGGCTGAAAAAGTTTGTTATGGCCTCGTTTCATTTATGTTATGTTGATATGTGGGGACGACGTATACCGACTTCTGCAAAGAAGTTATTAAAGTGTTCTATTTTAATTTACGGAATTTAACGAAATGTCTGTTATGTTTCGACAGAATCGTTTCTTCATTCATTGAACTTTTTAAAATAATTCGTTTTTGCACAATGAAGAAGTGTTTTCACATTTCTCTTCTAATATTTATATTCTTCTTGAAGGGTGGTTTCAAATCTGTTTATCTTGAGAGCTTTGTGAGCATTATTTCTATCATCTATGATCCTCATAATGTTGTCATTTATCCAAAGGGCGGGAGGACGGCTTTGTTTTAAAAGGAACGGAGGCATCGATGACGTTCTATATCACATCTGTTAGAATAATAACTTAGCTGAGGATCGTAATGCGTTAAATCGCGAGAGGTTTTAGTGATTGGTTTTCGCTTTGGCTAAAAATCATGGTTAAAAGCTCTTGATCGGCACTGTGGCTTGGAACAACGTCTGTGTGAAGTATATCGGGTCTGTTTGTTATAACGTCTACTATGGATGAGGTGTAATCCCTGCAGGTTTCTTTATAAATTGTTTTAATTTATTTTTATTAGTAATACCATTTAACTTTGCATTTGAATTATTTAGATCGTCATTTAAAACACCTAAGATAAAGATAGGTTTTCTCTTTATTGACATTTCTATGAAAATATTTTCAAGATTGTCAAAAGATTCTGTGGTGGCATGAGGGTGTTTATAGATTGTGCCGACGAGAAAGGAAGGGTACATACTGCCTTATACGGTTACCCAGATGTCCTCTACTGCTGTATTATTTACAGTTGTAGTGTAACATAAAAGTTTTGGATGCTGATGAAGCTATTTGATACTTCTTGGTGAAGCCAAGTTTCACTAATACACAAACTATCAATATTTCTCGTCTTAATTATCAATTTCATTTCTTCTAAGTGACCGAGGAGGGACTGTGCATTGATGTGTTCTATTTTGATGCCGTTTAGTGGTTTGACCGCCGGATTCTGCTCGCCTTGCCCCTTATAGTGAGTTTGAAGCTTGAGTAATAATTGTCATTTTTGTTTTGAAAGCTTTTAGATTGGAAATGTGGTTGAACTTATTTTCCAGGAAGGTTTCAGTATCTTCCTCGTGTGTGTCTGGATGGCAACTCGTAATATATAAGTACACTACCTGAGGACGGTCGGCACCTTCCAAGGGTTTTGACGAGCGGCGTTCTTCCCTTGTTTTTCTTCTTTGTCTCCTAGAGTCGACGGGAACGAAACCTTCCTCATCTTGGTGGGGTTGTGGCTGCCCATTTAGTTGTTGCTGTGTTTCCTCGTTCCGCGTAGTTGTTGATGACTAGTTATGGCGCTTGTGGAGTAGGAGGGGTAGCAGGGGGGCAGGTACTCCAGGCACGTGGTGGTTTGTCGGATCTTCCCATTGGCTAGGAGAGGTGTTGGTCGTGGGTACTGTCGTGGAAAGTGTAAGGGGACTGTGTATATTTTGTGGCGTAGAGGTAGATGACATTCTGACAGGGGGGGGGGGTGCGAAGGGGAAAGATTGGTAGGCAGACTGATCGTGGGCAGGGGTTGGGAGATCGGATGTTGCGTGATGGGATGGGGTAGAGACTGTTGTGCCAGATGCTTCCTTTCCGCCTGTCAGCGGCTGAGGAGGCATCACGCCTTGGCTAATTAAACTGTTTATTGCAGACTGTTGTTCGGAAAACATTCCGATCAGCAAATCAATTTCGTTTTCAATAAGATCTTGGTTGACGAAGGAAGGTTCATGTGTCTTGATGTTTTGTTTTTTGTATGATTTTCACAAAAGGTGCAAATATAACTGTTTTCTTTGGTGGCGGAGAACAATCAATGGCGGGGGTGTCTGTCACTGTTGCAGGAAACACTATATTGTCTTTTTTTTAAAACACTGATCGGTCATGGTATGCGCTGTGGAGTTTGTCATCCTATTAATGTCTTTAGCTATGTTGTTTGTTCTTTTAGAGTCTGATATAACAAGAATGATATTGTAGGCGTTGTCGATCTCATCCGAGCTGTACAGCTTCCTAATTTGATCACGCAAAACTATCCCTGCCCATGCTTTTTTGTGGCAATAGAGCATAGGATCGTTTTCAGCACTATAATTATGCTGCATACCTGGCAGACGGCTTTTCTGTCTGCACTGTAATCACTGTTTCCATTTATCTGATTTGTTTCTTCGTTGTCCTCGCTATTATCACTATTCATTGGTTTCGTTATCATTTCTGATTGGGCTGCTGTGATTGTCCGGGTTGCTGAATCGCCCTTTGCCCTGGGCGGGGGGGGGGGGGCGCTTGTCCGGCTGCCGTGGGGCATATCCATGGCGAGGGAGTACTTGACCGTGCTGTCAGGGTCCGTATCTAGGCGCAGTCCATACCTGGGGAGGGGGCATAAGAGCTCAGGCTAGCTGCCCTAGGAAGCACCGGGGAAGCCTCCTGGCTGGCCCCCTGTGACCGGGGAAGATGGTCAGATTTCCCTCTGACTCTGCGGGACCATGGGATGAGCTGAACTGTTAGGCGGCGGCGGAGAGGAGGCAAAATCACGTCTGTTCACCACGGCGGCCAGACACACACACACACACACATACACACACACACACACACACACACACACACACACACACACACACACCACACACAATATATATATATATATATATAATATATATTATATTATATATATATATATATAATATATATCGAATATATATACATAATACATATAATATATATATATATATATATATATATATATTATTATATATATTATATATATATATATATATATATTATATTATTATGCATATATATATATATATATATATATATATATATATATATATATATATATATATATATTTTGTGTGTGTGTGTGTGTGTGTGTGTGTGTGTGTGTGTGTGTGTGTGTGTGTATGTATGTGTGTGTGTGTGCGTGTGTGTGTGTTTATGACTATATTTATGTAAAACTATTAACGTAAGCATTTAGTTATATAGTTTTTTGCCTGTACAAACACACTCACAAATTAGATACATAAATATATCTATTTGCAAATAATACCAATATCGCTCTCTATCGACGTTTAAATAGTTGCAGAAATACAGGATCCTTGCAAACACTGTTCTGAGGCCTGTAATTACAACAAAGTTGAAAGATGAAATTGTATCCTTTGAAGGCTAAACTTTTGGCTTTCAATATCTTGAAAATGGGAAAACTCCAGTTGCCCGGGAGGGATGGCAGTTATCCCACACGTATCTGCGCACATATAGACTACATATACACATACAAGCAACACCTCCAGGCGCACACTTACTCACAAATACATATACACATAAAGAATCAAACAGTTCATTCAAGTGTCATTTTGTCTATGTATATATCTTTTGTAAAAATGATAAAAGGTACGTTGAAAGTTTCATTGCGTGACAACTTGGTTAACACAGCAGGCACGCATTATTGAAAGAACCACATACAAGGTTATGCTTGCTCTGCGTAGCGACCGAGGACGGATGCGTGAACAAGTAGAACATTGTTGATTCGATTTAATTTTTATCATTCGTCGTTGTTTGGCACCAGGTATATTACAAATGAAACGTTTTTAAACGATTTGGGAATTGTTTTGTTTAACATTCTATAAAAAAGACAATAGCAATTCTTCTTTTTTTCTGATTATTATTTTTTTTTCTTAATTTCAGGTTCGGTGATTTCGGAAACGAGTTTTATTACTATCAAGTGATGTTTACCTTGGAGGTGAATGCAGCGGCGCAGTGAGGATGAAGTTACCCAAGTTCTTCGAGAATAACACCTTCACCCGCCGGAGGCTGTCTTCGGTTCCCTCGGCGTCTGAGGGAGGAGGAGAACTGAGGCGCGGCGGGTCCGAGAGGAGGAGAGCAAGCGGCGCCGAAGGAGGCCGGGCGAGCCAGAGGAACAGTTCGGATTTTCCAGACCGAAGGAGCGAGCGTCCGGGGAGCGGGGAAATCACTCGAAGTGGCAGCCTCAAGGTCAGGAGTTCGACGCCGAGTCTTCGGCCGGACCGCTCCATCTCCCTCCTCTCGAGGGTGTACGGGTCCAGTTCCTCCGACCGGGACAGAGAGGCCGAAGAACACGGAGGTGCTACAGCAGGAGCTTTTTCGGGTGAGAAAAAAGACTCGAAACATTTTCTCCGGATTTAGCCGGCGGTTCACCATCCGGCCGTCGTCGTCTAAGAAAAAGGCGCAGCCGTTCAGGCGCAGCAACACTCTGCCTACTAGATACAGGCCTCCGGACCGACAGCAGACCTCCTTTGTGCAACAAGATGAGAACCTCCGCGAGCTCCATGGAAGTCTTACCTCGAGCCCCACTATGCATATCACCGGGCCTGCCAGAGTGGATGGACGCGGCATGATTTGCCGCCTTGCGTCCACTGATATCCGTCATCCAACACCGGGAGCGTACGAACCTTACAAACCTTGCACTGCTGACAAAGTCACAGACGTCAAGCAGATTTGTACATCGGGGAGTGCACCGCATGTTGCAGCTGAGGAGAAGAACCCTTTCGGAGCTGGTAGAGTGTCGCCTGTGTCGAGCCTTCGCCAAGAAGGCCCAGAACACATCTCACATTATCTTAGTGCTTCGGAGGTGGCTGCGTCAGAAGTCACGTCCTGCGATCTGCCCTTCGTTGACCTAGCTTCCAGCGATGCCACACCCACAATAAGTCCTTACAGCAGTATCACCTCAAGTCTTGCCCCCAGCGTGTCTCACGCTCTGAGGCACGCCCGAACACGTCACGGGACGCCAACGAGCGCCGGAGGAGGCGCTGGCACACTGCCCTTTCCCGTGGGACCTGGCATCGGCGGTAGAGATGCCGGCCACCAAAATCTCCACTCGCTGTTCCACGTCCTGGCTTCCTTTCGGGATCCTACCTCTCCGCAGGACATGCAGGAGACCTACGAAAACGTCGCCTCCAAAGCAGCCTCAAATCCCGGCCACGGCCACATGGCCCGCGCGCCCCCCTCCTCAGATGAGTCTCAGATGAGCCCCTCGAGTGTCACCTCGTGCTCCTCGGGCACTGCCAGCCAGAGCCTGAGTTCAGGGAGCATGAAGCAGGACGACGCAACGCAGAAGGGGCACGTTTGCCCGAAGTGCCAAGTCAACTTCCTCACGAGCCGTCAACTGCTGGAACACTGGTCGGTCTTCCACACCCACGACGACCTCCAGATGACCCTGCATCCCCTCCTTAGCTCCTTCGAGGATAAGGAGCCCGAGGTTAGGAGGAGCAGGAGGAGTAAGGAGAAAGGACACCGCCTCAACGTCCAGGAGTTCCAAGGAAGTGACGAAGTGGAGAGCGAGGGAACTGTCATCCACGACAGAGACGACGAAGGCGCGGCTTGGTGTCAGGTAAGACATTTGCATTTTCATTATTAAGGAATCTACTCGACAATTCGATATTTCTTTTAGGCTTTTTTCGTTTGTTGGATATACGTCGTATCCCTTGCTTCGTATTTTTTTCTTTGCAAGAGGTCTGAGCGGAAATAAATGTCGCTGCCATAATTCAAGATACAGGCTTTGTTCTGAATATAAAATACCCAGTCTCGGAATTCTAAGCGACGCG
>NC_051386.1:51625582-51630582 GCF_015228065.2 Penaeus monodon | reverse complement strand
CAACATCTTTTGTTAGGAGTTGATTAGAATTCCGTGTTCGTGACTTCGGCGATCAGCTCAAAGTTGCGGAACAGACATCAAGTTTAAGTCTTGGGTGTAGAGGAGCCACCCGCCCCACGTGCGGCCTCGCTCTCCCGGCTCGAAACTTCGACCGGTAACTTTGCTTCTCGCCGAGGAAAGTTGGGTCGCGCCGCCGCCAAAACAGCTATCCTTGCCACGGCTCCCCGCCACGGCCGCCAGCAGCGACCCTTAACCTTGCACGTCGCTGTGGCTGCTGAGGGTAGTGTCTGGGCTGCAGTTGCTACTGATGTTCTAGATACAGTTGCTACTGATGCTAACCGAACTTGGTTAGGTTGCTACAACTACTATAGTCATTTAAAGAATGGTGGTCCATGGTTACCCGGTACCTGCGTTACAGGCATCACTTATTTCGACTTTGCCTTAACACACTCACGTACAAACACACACACACACGCGCAACGCACGCGTGCACGCACGGACGCGTTCACGGATACACACATACGCGCGCGCGCACCCTCTCTCTCCCCCTCCCCTTCCCTCCCTCCCTTCCTTCCTTCCTTCCTTCCTTCCTTCCTTCCTTCCTTCCCTCCTCTCCCTCTTTCTTTCACTCTCCCTCACCATCTCAACTGCAGGCTGATCTTTCGCCAGGTGAACACTCTCCGTCGCAACCTGTCCCATACCAGCCCTCCCTCTACCTCGAAGGTGGACACCTATGCGGTTCCTTGTGCCTCCTGTGATAAGCAGTACTTTGGCGAGACAGGCGCCAGCCTCACTAAGCGTCTGCCTCAACATTAGTACGCTGTATCCAGGGAAGACAACAACAACGCCCTCTTTTAACATCAGTGGGACATAGGCCATCAGATGGACTGGAATTGTCTTTGCTTCCACTGATGTCCACGCCCGCAGACTGGTGGAATCCTCTTTAATAAAGCTGCTGTCTAATTTCAACTCAAACAACGTTTTTTCTCCTGCTGATAGTCTCCTCGCCTCCCACATCCTCCGCCTTTTCCTTTATCCCGGCCATCTTGCGCTTAGTTCGCCCGATCCTCCGACCTGACTTGACCTCCCTTTGCTTCCGAGTGTCTGTCCTCACCTGCCCCGTGTTACCGCGTTGCCTCTGCTCTCCCTCTGTTATACCCCCTCCTCTCCCTTTCCTCTTCAGACCTGAAGATGGAATCCAGTTGGATTTCGAAACTGTAGTCTCATTTTCAATAAATCTAGTTTTTGCATTGTGGGTTTTTCTACCATAGTATCAACACGTAAGTGTATTTTACCATTCATTATATATTTAATAATATATATATATATATATATATATATATATATATATATATATATATATTAATATATATATATATATATCCCTCCCCTTCTCCCTCTCTCTCCCTCTCTTCCTTTCTTCTTCTCTCTCTCTCTCTCTCTCTCTCTCTCTCTCTCTCTCTCTCTCTCTCTCTCTCTCTCTCTCTCTCTCTCTCTCTCTCGTACACACACCTTCCTTTTCCATCATGGCGTTGGTCCTAATTTAACTCGTTGTTCCTATATTAAAACATCATTTGAGATTCACTTTTTCTGAAATACTGAACTTGCTCACTGGTACATACATTATCATATATAATGACTAAACTTCGCTGGTGTTCGGAAAAGTGTTAATGTACCTTTTTTGGGAGTTGTTATTAGCATTTTATTGAGCTCTGTGGTTTTCGTATATGGTGAAGTTTCTCTTGTTTAGATAAGTTCTTCGTAATTTACATTCTTGTTTAAGTATCTTTTTTTTACATTTTTTATGTTTACACGCATAGGTATGAAATCCCAACAGTTTCTTTCCTTCATTAATAAAAATGTCGAATGTATGAATGGGAATCAGTTGCCTCACTAGCCGATATGCAGTTATCGAGTTTCGTTGTTACATCTATGTATAAGCTGATGAAAATACGACATCGAAATTCGTAATATCATTCAAGTTATTCATTCTCACTCATGCATCTCAGGATTCTCATTCGCCCCGCCCACCTTTTCACCACCCCTCCTATACCCCCCCCCCCCGCCCCCTGGTTCATGGCTCATGTGCCGTAATCAACGTCGTGAGGCAGACTGGAAGGTCGGCGAGTATGTTCCCTTGAGCATACTTACGAGGCGTGGCTCTGGGGGCGACTGACGCAATGGCCCTGAACATGTTATATTTACGATTTTTAATGGGGCATTAGCGATAGGTAGGTAATAGGAATGATCGAAAGAGGATATAGTTTTATTTCAATTTAGTCTATTGTTAGTGTATGTGGAAATACATTTGTATGCGCTTGTAGGTAACATTTTGCTAATGTAGACTATATATATATATTTATATATATATATATATATGTATATATATATATATATATATATATATATATATATATATATATATACATACATACATACATACATACATACATACATACATACATACATACATACATACATACATACATACATACATACCACACACACACACACACACACACACACACACACACACACACACACACACACACACACACACATACACACACACACACACAAACATATATATATATATATATATATATATATATATATATATATATATATATATATATATATATATATATATATATTCAATTATATGTTTACACAGCTTGTTGCTTGATGTACATGGCGCCCAGACAATGTAGGCGTAAACACATCTCACAAGGTGAATTGCGTCTCTAATGATAAACTGACAACCTCTTAATGCGTCGCATCATTCCTCATAAAGTAGTTTAATGACGCTGGTCGTTAAACACACTCTACGTGATATCTTACAACGCCATGTGGTCATGCTCACTATGAAGCCGGGTCTGTTACCCAGCCACGTGGCCGGGGTAACAGACGCCGGACCTTGCATGGACACGTGTCCAAGAATGACCTATGTTGGCACGCGACGGTCTCTCCCGTGTTGGCTCTGTGCCAGGTAATGACGTTGTCTATCTGTCCTTATCCGCATGCAACCGATATCACTCTACCGGCACAGTGCCAAACTATTTTTTTGTTCTTTCAAAACGGGCCATCCGCTATTTCATCAAGTTAGGAAAACTAGGTGGTGTCAGAAACAAATGATCACATATGTGACCATTTTTTTTCTTTATGGAAATGTTAGAAATATGCGAATCAACCGCGTATTCGTTAAAATATGTCAGAGCATTAAAACTCTACTTTTCTTCTTTAAGGTTTCAAGTTGTGAAGTTCTCTCTCGAGACCACTTAGTCTCAGAGAGATGTACGACTTGCATTGCAACGGCATAATGAAAATTAAAAGATATGTTGCTAATATGAACCAATAGAATATTTCAATAAATGAAAAACTAATAGCTTAAATTCATATTTTTACCTCGCGCAAATATCTGTCATCGTCGTCCTCTCTCTCTCTCTCTCTCTCTCTCTCTCTCTCTCTCTCTCTCTCTCTCTCTCCTCTCTCTCTCTCCTCTCTCTCTCTCTCTCTCTCTCTCTCTCTCTCTCTCTCTCTCTCTCTCTCTCTCTCTCTCTCTCTCTCTCTCTCTCTCTCTCTCTCTCTCTCTCTCTCTCTCTCTCTCTCTCTCTCTCTCTCTCTCTCTGTAGATTTGTGTGTGTGTGTGTGTGTGTGTGTGTGTGTGTGTGTGTGTGTGTGTGTGTGTGTGTGCAACTATATATTTACATGGAGCAAACATATTACTTTTAGTCACCCAGAGAATATGCTTTCGTGCTGACTTGTATTCACGCAAGCATCATTCTCAGACAGAACCTTTACGTACACACGCACACGCTGCCCCCCTCCCCTTCTCCCTCTCTCTCTCTCTCTCTCTCTCTCTCTCTCTCTCTCTCTCTCTCTCTCTCTATATATATATATATTATATATATATATATATATATATATATATATATATATATATCATATAATCTCTCTCTCTCTCTCTCTCTCTCCTCTCTCTCTCTCTCTCTCTCTCTCTCTCTCTCTCTCTCTCTCTCTCTCTCTCTCTCTCTCTCTCTCTCTCTCTCTCTCTTTCTCTCTACCATTAAAGATAGTGCTATCGTTCCTTTGGTGGGCAAATTTCGCTACCTTTTCTGTGTGGCATGAAGAGTAAATCCGCGAGGGGAGAGGAAGGAAGCGATGGAAAGGCGGTATGGTCAACGTCACAAATTAAAGCCAATAGAATTTCAAGAAGACACAAAAAAAATCGAATAAACCGGAGAGAAGGCCAAAAGCCAAAGTCAAATTTCCATTTAGATTGCTTTGGGATGAACATAAGGTTGAACAAATCCCTGTGCTTAACTAGCGTGTCCCATGAAGGCCATTCTCTCTCTCTCTCTCTCTCTCTCTCTCTCTCTCTCTCTCTCTCTCTCTCTCTCTCTCTCTCTCTCTCAATTTCTCTCTGCTTACCTATCTATGTAGTTGGGCATGCATACCCCATTCAGTCATACTGAAGTTGTTCTAGGGTATACCCAGCAGCCTTTGCCTTCAGAAACGAGTCTCGCCCGTCGTCTGTTGAACCAAAATGACTTTCAGCTTTATCCATAGAATGCCATACCATCACGCAATCTGCACCAAGAGTGTTCTGGGTCCGATGGTATCCCGGAGAGTAAAACCACACAGAAACAACATACAGCAACAAAGTGCTTCCTTCCACAACGGATGCCGCCTCAGACTCGACCCGAATCCGAAAAGAAAGATGCCCCACTGTTCTCCTTCAGGCTGCATCCTGGGAACTACTCCTGCTCCATTTTTGCCCCTATTAGTCAGGCACGTCTTCATGTCGCTAGGTAATAAGATAGAGACGTGGGAAGTATTGCTACGTATTGATTGACTGGGAAATGATTTTATTTTTCGCCTCCTTGGCCATCGCCATAATTAAGCGGTGCATCAGTATCATAACTTGGCACTCATTAATATGCTTCGGTTGTTAAATTTTCCTGTTGTAGTTCAGTCTCGTGTATCTTATCCTGAATCTT
>NC_051386.1:51605582-51615582 GCF_015228065.2 Penaeus monodon | reverse complement strand
TCATAATTCCAACTCCAAGATGATTAATGACAGGGCTAAAAAAAACGTGGATTCCCGTTCCCGTTCCTTCCCGTTCCCTCTCGCCGGGCCATTACTGCTCTCCAGCCGTCGCCGCCTCCGTCATCGTCCGCGCCCCAGGCTGCTCCCTGCGCCGGGTACAGTGCAGGAAGTATGTCAGCCTGAGAGCAACAGTGAACCGTACCATTATATGTAATTAACAGCCTCATTTTAGGCTGCTTTTTTTCCCCCGCTGTGAGGTAACCCTGCGGCCAGCGTGGGAGGAGACAGGCAGAGAGCGCCCTCTTTATGCCTGGAGGATGGCGGCTGATCCTCTTAATTTGAATCGAAGGAAGGGAGGCTGCGTGTGTGCTGGCCGCTTTAAAACTGCCGCCATTATCACGTCTTTGCCACTTCTTTTCCTCGCTCTCTCTTATATTCGATGTTCTGTTTCCGCTTTCTGTTGAGCGTTTGGTATGGGTCAACTCCCGTTTCGTACTTTGTTGCTGTGTAAGGTTTTCACACTTTTATTTTAGTTAGTTGTATGTATGGCGATTTGTTTAGTTACTTTATTATCGTTTTTTATTATTATTGTTGTTGTTATTATTGTTGTTAATAATAATAATATTAATATTATTATCATCATCATCATCATCATCATCATCATCATCATCATCATCATCATCATCATCATCATCATCATCATCATCGTTATTGTTATTATTATTATTATTATTATTATTATTATTATTATTATTTTCATTATCATCACCATTATTATTACCATTATCGTTAACATTACTAGTGATTTCTCTAAATTGTTACTGCTATTTGTTGTGAATATCTTTTATAAGGGTCTTTATGTTTTCGCTATTCAGAACAAGTATTCTCCGGTCTATCTTTGGATTGTATTTACCCATATTTCAATGGACATGGACACTCTGTACTGGCTTATGTTTACAGACACGAGATAATCAGGACATTGCAATGACGTCATTAACGAGTATTTACTCAGCCCTGTTTGGATGAGCGTTGCCGTCGGAAGCCAGATCATGATACGATTCATCAGCTCTCGTGCACGAATTCCACCCCTGTGAGCTTCATTTACGAAAACTTAAACACTGAATGACAGCTGTCGTAAAAAAGTATACAAAGTTACCAGAGCTCGCAAAATTCTCTCCATAGTGTACAAAGGTTACCAGAGTTTGCAAAATTCTCTCCATAGTGTACAAAAGGTTACTTTTTTTTTACATCATATCTTGTTCTGCAGTGTTGTGTCTAATGGACATCGGATTTTTAAACAAAACCTTTTACATGGCTGGACAGTTTTATCTGTAAAGAAAGAAAAAATGAGAGAAAAAAAAACTGTGGTACGTCTTGATTTGGATGTCTGGATTCTTTCTGTTGAGTAAGGGCATTATATTTATTTTATGATGTGTTTATTCTAGTCAATTTCATCTCTTTCCCGTTGCCGGTCTCTTGTCTCCTGGTTCTCTCTATCCCTTTGTCTTTGTCTCTTTCTTTTTCTTTCTCCTTCTCTTCTCCCTTTCTTTCTCCCTCCCTCCCTCCCTATATCCTCTCTTTCTCTGCCTCATTCTCATTCTTTTTCGCTCCCTCCTTTCTTCCCTCCCTCTCTCCTTCCCTCTTTCCTTTTATCCTTCACTCCTCTCTCTCTCTCTCTCTCTCTCTCTCTCTCTCTCTCTCTCTCTCTCTCTCTCTCTCTCTCTCTCTCTCTCTCTCTCTCTCTCTCTCTCTCTCTCTTCTCTCTCTCTCTTTGTCTTTGTCTCTCCCTACCTCCCTCCCTCACTCCCTCCCTCCTTCCTCCTCCCTCCTCCCTCTCTCTGTCTCTCCCTCCTTGCTTTTCACACTCCAACCCTCCCTCCTCCCTCCCTCTATCCCCTCTCTTCGTTTCTCTCCGTTCTTCCTACACTCCCGCCCTTCCTCCTTCTCTTCCTCCCTCCGTACCCCTTCCGTAATAGCTAAATCACGTCCCCCCAAAAAAGATAAATTTCTCCACGGCGGAAAAAGCTATAGGTTTAGAAGGAATTTTGGAGATGGCCATATGCAGTGCCTCGGAGATTCCTCGCGGATCGGTATTTCTTATCCTTTATCTTATAATCCTGGCTATATTTCCTCCCGCGTATTAATTTAATGAATTTTACTCTAAAGGAGGGAATTTCGTCTCTTTGTTTTCTTTATGCTTCTTATCATTAATTTATTATTTGTTATTTTTTTTTTCGCGTTGATGCTTGTGCTATGAGTTCGCATGTTTTTACCGTGTTTTTTCCATCTTGGTGTAAATTTCCCGAAGATTTATGTACTAAACCTTATTCTTCACGTAGGCTTATATTTGATAAGTGGATATCACGTTTTACAATAACCAGTTTTCCATTTATTATTCAGTTTTTTTCTTTTTTCTGTTTTTCTTACCAATATATGTTTTTTTTTCATCGGAACATGACATGGCTAAATATTGTGGCAGATTTCTTCCGGTCTCATAGAGGATATAAAGAGCTCAATCTCTCTCTCTCTCTCTCTCTCTCTCTCTCTCTCTCTCTCTCTCCTCTCTCTGTTTATGTTTATGTATATATATATATATTATATTATATTATATTATATATATATATATATATATATATATATATATATATATATGTATATATGTGTGCATGTACATGTATATGTACATATATGTGTGTGTGTGTGTGTGAGAATTTATTTGTTTATTTACATATGTATTCATTCATTCATTTCATTATATGTGTATATGTATGTTTTCATATGTATGTGTGCGTGTGAGTGTGAGTGTGTGTGAGTGAGTGAGTGTGAATGTGTGTGTGTGTGTGTGTGTGTGTGTGTGTGTGTGTGTGTGTGTGTATGTGTGACCTGTTTTTTTTCTCTCACATGAAGATCATTACCTTTTAAAAACCTCGCACGTAATCGCCCTGCGGTATGGTAATTTTCACGATCCTTATCATTGTACATTGCAATATACGTACGTGTTATTACAGCAAATTAGCACTAAGCTAGCTCTCTGCTCACCCTCCTGTGTCTACGCCATATGAAGTGCTGTGCACATGATGCTAAAGCGTGTTTAGGTGATATTAGAATAGCATTTTGCACCGTAACGACCTCTATGATCTCGATAACGATGCATTTTCCCTTTGATAACCTAGCGTCAGTGACCTAGGCGGCAAGAGGCACTCGTTAAAGTGGTCCCATATGGCACTTTGCCTCAGTGCCAGTGCTAGGTTGCCTTGATGGCCGGGAAAAGAGAGAGGGACGGGGTGGACAGTAAGAGGAAGGATAGCAGTGGGGGATGGGAAGGATAGAGGAGGAGCATAAGAAGGAAGAACAAAGAGAGGGATCAAAGGAATAGGCGAAAAAGGAGGAGGGAGGATGGAGAGGGGTGAATAAGAGAGGAAAGCGAAGAGGAATACACAGGAAAGAGACGGAAAGGGGAAAGGGATATGAAGGATGGAGAGAAGAGGGAGAGGGAAGGGGGGTAAGAAAAGGAGTGACAATGTTGAAATGGAGGCGGAAGGAGAGAAATTAGGGATAGATGAAGGGAGAGAAGCATGAATTGAGGAGAAAAGAGAGCATAGAGAAAAATCGGAGACAGCGAGAGAGAAAGAAATATAGGTATTAAGAGAATAGGAAAAGAAATCGTTTCTACAGGTGTCAGAGTTAGTGAATACTCAATGTATTTTATGATGGCATTAATAAAAATTACATACCCACTAGCCCTAAATTCCGACAAGAGGGACGGATAATGTTTTAGCCTAGTTGTTTTCGATCGGTTTTCAGCGCTGGCTCCTCTCGGTTTCTAATTTCATTGCGGGCTTGTTACTTGATGTATAACTGTCACATACATAATTACCTCGTACATTATCAAGTTAAAATGACATATTTTCTCAGGCAAAGGGGTGGCAAAATAAATACTTATTATTCATTCTAATGCCACCAAGAGCATTAGTGTGTTCATCGTAACATAAATAGCTTTTTTTTTCTTTCTTTTACAATACGAATGTATCTTGTGTGCCAGCTGTCGAATGTAGTTGACAAAACAGGGTCACGCGAGACTCCGTGGCATCCACTCGGGATAAAGATCTTTGTTGTTCTTATCGTTGGTGACAAGTACACAAATTTTAACTATTCGGTTTCATAACAAATGAATGTGCAGTTGTATGCAGTAGTGGTTAGATGCGCCTTTGCAGTCAGTAAATATGTGTATTTGTAAAGAGTTGTAATATCATCTACAAAAAGAAAAAGGAGTGAGAAAGTACTAAATAAAATGGACATCAAGTTCGAGGCGTCGACCCTGCTGCTGCAACTACAACCAGCATACATGACTATAATTTATAATTACGGACATGGGGTGAAGGAGCAACAGTTACGAGTCTCATGCGGAGAGATGAAGGAGGGGAGAAGGAGGAGGAGGGAGGGGGAGAAGGGGATAAGGCCTGGGACACATGATCCTGTGTCGTCAGGAGTTTTTGCTCGTGTCCCGAGACCTGCTCGGCATCCTGAGACCTACAGGATACCGCTCCTGCTCCCACTGGCTCTTGTTGCTCTCCCCCGCGTCTGCTTTGATCTCCAGCGTTGTTCCTTTAGTAGTCGTATGTTGGCGGACTTTTGTGCCTATAGAAATACAAGTCGAGCTTTTCATACACCTAGTATGTTTATTAACGCGCGCGCGCACATTTCATTACATATATATGTGTGTGTGTGTGTGTGCGTGTGCGTGTGTGTGTGCGTGTGCGTGTGTGTGCGTGTGCGCGTACGCGTGCGTGCGTACGTACACACATATAAATCAGTGAGTAAATAAATAGAAACAAATACACTCAAATTTATGCTGCCTACCAAACGAGCATAACCCTTTTATTAAACAGAATACATGAAATGATTTCCGTGTGAACTCATTAAGAACAAAACTTGATAGGTTCTACATGCAAATGGGGCTCAGTATGGACAGGAACGAAGACAAATTGAAACTGAAGAGAGGTTTAGGATGAGACGAGGATAAATTATGAGGATATGTAATGAAGGGAGAGAGAGAGAGAGAGACGGGCGAAAGGCGAGAAGGAAGTGGGCGGAGGGTTTGTGTTGATTAAGGAAAGGTATTTGCGGAGGTGCGAATTTGGGGCAGGTAAAGGGGGTGAGGGGGTGTGCGAGGAACGAATATGTGGAGGGGGATAAATGATGATTATAGCGAGAAAGAGGAAAGGATTATAGTGAGAAAGGGGCAATATGTAATGGCAGTGGGGGGAGGGGGGTGAAATGGTTATATTGAGAAAGGGGAAATGATTAGAGCGAGAAAGGGGAAAGGATTATAGAGAGAAATGGGTAATATATAATGACAGTGAGAAAGGTGAAATGGTTATAGTGAGAAAGGGGAAATAAATATAGTGAGAATCAGGGGGAAATAACTATAGGGAGAAAATGTAACGAGAAATGGGAAATAGTTAAGGTGAGAAAAGGGGAAATTATTATGGTGAAATTGGGGAAAACTTCTTTGTTATATCTAATACAATGAGACCGTTCCAATAGACTGTCTTAATAAGTAGACAGATTAGAATCCCACATTTGTAATTTATTTAGCAGTAGCAAATCAGTTTACCGAGCAGATTTTTTTTTTTTTTTTTTTTTTTTTTTTTTTTTTACTGAACTGTATGATACACCATACAAATGAGAAATTTAAGAAACAAATCAGTATTGGTCAAGTAATAGATTAATGAATTTATGTATCCCATCCTATATACATTTTGTACAGTTTGCATTGCTTTCAAAAGGAGTTTATTTCTGGGTTGGTTTAGGGTAGTTTACACTTGGGTTCGTATGGTTATGTTAGCATTTTATTCCCCGTGAAATGTGTACATTCCTAGCGCGTCTTGGCCTCACAGCTTTAGTATCAAATTTCATATCACAGCCTCTTAAGGGACTGGATGAAACTTGGCGATGTTGGAAAACGAGAAAAGAGAATGAGAGAAGGGGAAAATAAGTTCTTATATTTCCCCGGAAAATCTAACTTTTGCTGTAAATTTCTTTGAAGGTTCGACTTACTCGCCATGCTCGGTTTCTTGCAGAAAATTCATAAAAACAAAATAAAAAAAGGAGAAAGGAAAAAAAGCTCTTAGGCGATGCGAAGAGATTAAAAATATCTTAATAGAAAATGGAAACGTAAAGGAACGTGAACGCTCAAAACAGCAGTTGAGAAAAAAAAATCAATGTAAATGTTAGGTTCCATGAGTCAGGGGTGAATAATAGCTGACCTGAGAAAACTCAAATTGGAAGTAAAGAAAACGGAAGCAAAGGCGATCGTATCAATATTCAATTTTTTTTCCCTCCATTTCCCTCTACAGCAGCGCCATAACAAAAAGGCCTCTAGGCTTCGACTAAACTCATTTTCCGCCTGTCAAAGTTCCTCACCTTGAAATGGAATAGGCCTTCCTGGTGCTTGGCTGGGTGGAGTTCCTAATATTTTTTTTACCGCTGTTTTTATGTGTATGTAGTTGAGCTTCACACGTGTGTGTGTGTGTGTGTGTGTGTGTGTGTGTGTGTGTGTGTGTGTGTGTGTGTGTGTGTGTGTGTGGACACACGGGCACGCAGTCATGCACAGACAAGCACGAAAGCACACACACACACACACACACACACACACACACACACACACACACACACACACACACACACACACACACACACTAACACACACTAACACACACTAACACACACACGCGGATTAACAGATGTAGATTAGGTAAGTCAGTCAGATAGCTTGATAGATATTCACAATACAGCACAACAAAATACTAAAGAGAAAACGGGGATAAAGATCCAGCAAAGAGAAAATGGGAAGAGGTTTAACCAAAAAGGAAAGTTCAAGGTGTACGCACGTATTAGTCTCGGAGGAATTTCGCATAATGAGTTTATGTTTTTGCTCATTCCAGGAAAATAAGATCTGGCAATGTTTATTACTAAGAAACCAAATTACTAAAACTGTTGAAGAAATTGGGATGCTCATTTTTTTCATCTTCATAAAATTGTTTATCATTTAGGTGCTCCAATAATTAAGGTCATTTAAATGATTTATTTTATCAACCTTCGAAACACTATGAAAAGAAAAGTTAGCAATTTTATTCATCTCAATTTTATTCATTGCTAGGGACACTGATTACTGCAAAGTAAGTGTATCAAATGTCGCCTCTATTACCAGACAACAACAATACTAGCGCTAACAAAAACAGCGCTGGACTCATCAGCACCTGCTGTAATTCACATCGGAACAGCGGGTAAGTTTTGGTCGACTCGTTTATATCGGTTGCTGTGCTATTTTAAAACCCACTAACAACGAGCGCAACGGCTGACATGTGAACCAAGAACCAAATGCCTAATGAGGTTTGGATTTTTTCGTAGTATGGAAAACCCACTATAGTTTCCCCAAGAATCGCGACAGCAGCTCAGTGAAGCATCGCCTCGCAGCAGCGGCGGGAACAATAGCCAGCGGGGGACGGGCTGTTGAAGTTAAAGATACAGCTGGCGCTAATTGTGCGCTAACTTTTTCACTCGCCAAGTTTATAATTGTTATTACATTTTTACATCTCCTAATTACAGCTGAAAGTAAAGTCGGGAGAGAAGCCCCAGCACTGCAGAAGTTTAAATGCCGCTTGCTGGTCGTAAACTGACGAGTACGTACATGTATGTGAGGACCAAAGATTTCCGGGAACGGTGCAGTGGTCATGGACTGAATTTCCCGCCGCCTCCCACTCCAAAGAGAATATTCAAATGAACCGCTGATACAGGGGTCAGATTCAACCAGAACAAGACCTGCCCGGAGTGCAGTTTTCAAGTGGCACAATACTTATAATGATAAAGACGAAGGTTCAGATTCCTTATAAGAAGGAAATGGGAGTGAAAAAGAGAATCGGAATAAATTCTTAAATCCATGTAACAGGATCTACGGAGCCAGACACGGTCACTGTTTATAATGTAAGGATATATTTTATTAGAAAAGTCAGGATTATGTGCCAGTATACAATTTACATACATGATTATGGTGATACTTTCAAAACGAGAATATTATACTTTTTTTTGCAAAACTTTGCAAAAAGACATGCAATAAATATACGTGTACGTAAACCGAGTGTGAAGTACACCGACTCTGCAGAGCAAAAAAGCCGTGGACTATCTCTCATAGGTATAGGATATCAACGCATGTGTTGCAATGAGGATCCTACGCAGGCTGCACTCGACTTCCCACAGCACAATGGCCTTCCTCGGAGACCGCTCTTGGGAAGCACAATTTGGACCTTCGGAGTCGCTGTGGGTCGTTTTTCAGTGCAGAAAGGGGAACCGCTATTTACTGAGCGAATCTAGCATAAGCAATGAGGGCAGTGTCGGTAGGCAGAAAAGAGGGGGCTCGGGAGTGAGAGAGTGAGAGGAATGTTTGGAGTAAGCGAGGAGGAAAGTGGAGAGCAGAAGAAGAAAGGGTGAGCGAGAGAGTTGAATGGTAGAGTAGGGGTGGAGTAGAGAAAGTAGAGTGAGAGAGTAGAAAAGAAGGAAGATTAGGAGTGAGTGGGCAGTACTGAAAGAAAGTGAGAGTGAGGGAGTGGAGCAGAGAGAGTAAAGTGAAAGAAGAAAATGAGATCAGGAGTGAGTGGAAGGAAAATTAGGAATGCTGGAGCCAGGAAAAGAGGCAGAGGAGAACGGTGAGCAGGAAAGAGAGGAAGAGGGAGGGAGAGCACGAACTCATCATAGGAAAGACAGGAGAAGGAATGGAAATAGTAAGAAAGGAAGGGGTATTAGGAGGAAGGTAAAAATCACTAAGAAGAAAAAAGGGAAGAAAAGGAGAGTGAAGAAAATGGAAGACGGAAGCAAGGAGACTAAGAGAAAGGAGGAAGAATGAAGCTTAGGATACTGTAAAAAATAGGTTGAAAGACAAAGACTGAAAGAAGGAGGCAGAGGGAGAGGGAATTTACATAGCGGATAGTATATCAGGGCCTCCCCCATATAGACTATGAATTGGAGACGAAGCCAAAGTCACTGAATAAAATATGGATTACACAGGATACGGACGGGGAGGCGGCGCAGCAGACAGAAGCGAAGCATGATGCGGCTCTCAGTATTTGATGTTCATATCAAGTTGATTCGATTATATTTATTATTTACCTACTTTGACTATAACGGTCATATTGTTTCGTACCGTTACTATAGCTTTTTTGCTGTATGTTATATTGTATATATTATACCCGCGAGATGCAATATCACAGTTTCGAAACCTAGGGTCTTGGGCAATGTTGCTGATTATTAAAGAATTGTTTTAACCGTTTTCAAATCGTCTTTCGATATCACGTATGCAGTAGAACTCCATTAGAATTTAATTAGTCCCTTGAAAGGATATCTGTGGAATATTGATAGCTGGGGTACTATCCGATACTCGAAAGTCTTTGCACTTCCAGGAATTAACTTTGGCCAACGGAGTCCCTCATGAGTATACAGCTATAATAAGAACACACAGTTAATAATAGTATCACCACCGCTATTATCACCATCACCAGCAACATTATTATTGTTATAATTATTATTGTTGCTCTTATTATTGTAAAAATGTTGTTGCTGTTATTATTGTTTTTGTTGTTATTGTGATATTTATCATTATCACAATTGCACAGTTGTTATTACTACTACTACTACTACTACTATTACTGTTGACATCATCACCATCATCATCATCATCATCATCATCATCATCATCATCATCATCATCATCATCATCATCATCATCATCATCATCATCATCATCATCATCATCATCATCATCATCACCATCATCATCAGTGCGAGTCAGTTCGTTAGACTGAAACGTTATCCTTTGCCACAGAGTCCGAATTCACATCAAACACCACATCTGTCACCTTCTTAATGGCTATGGTCTCCTTAATCTTTTATAAAAGGAGAGAAAGACAGAGATGAAAAGAAGGACAAGGTGAAATTGAGAGTAAGA
>NC_051386.1:51595582-51603082 GCF_015228065.2 Penaeus monodon | reverse complement strand
TAACCAAGAGTCTTGTAAGTATCAGAATGAAACTAGCTATAAGCCTGTAATTCCCCAGTCTTTGCAACATATCCGGCCATTGCATGATATACAGGTTGCAGATCCAGTCGACTTACTCGTATCATGCCACTGATACTCCCGTTAGTGTCAGCCTCAAACACCAGCAGCGAAGGGTGGAAGTGCCAGTTCGCCGCTCCTACATTTCTTCCAGCCAGCCTCGATCCTCGCAGCTGGGGGAATAGTCTAATGCAGACCCGCCGCGTGGAGGACGTGAGCTCTTTGCAACGTTTCGAGGATGGGTTAAACGCATTTCAGTGAAGGGAAGGATCACTCGTCTGGTTTTTACTAATGTGGATGCCTTTGTTAACGATGAAGCTATATTTAGACAAGAGAGGAAAGGGAGGGAGGGGATAGGAAAAATGAGAGAAGAGGGAGAAGGAGAGAGAGAGAGATAGAGAGAGCGATAGAGAGATAGAGAGAGGGAGAGAGAAAGAGAGAGAGAGAGAGGAGGAGGAGGAGGGAGAAAGAGGACAAGCATTAGCAAATTTACCAAAATAAGATATTAAGAAGGAGACATAACAGAGAAAGGAGACAAGATAAGAGAGAGGAGAGAAAGGGAGAGAAAAAGAACTAGACAAATTTACCAAATGAGGTGTTTTAGGTGGGACAGAGGGAGATACGGAAAAACTGTCGTGGCGAGAGAGAGGGGGCGGAAGGAACGTGGACGAGAGAACGTGTCCAGCTTTCGTGATGAAGCGAGGAGCGAAGCTTGCAGAACACAGGAAGTTGCTAAGTTGAAATGCTAAGCTCTGGGCACGTTACAGCAACGAAAGTGAGTCGTTTTCATGAATCCATATTATTGATGTGGCAATAATAACACTATTTTGATGTCCACTTGTGTGCCTCCATGCATTCTTAGTGACAGAAAATATATATATTACATGAGACAGGTTCGAAATCAAAATTGAATTTATATTCGAGAAATAGACCTAATGTAAACGGTTTAGCCTGCGGTAGCTTACAGCAAGCTTCATTATTCACTTATATGGGACAGGTAACGATTTAACTAGTAAATACATGTAAATTAGATTAGTGGAACAACATGTGAGTCAGAGTTTGTATATTACTGTACAAGCCTGAAGTTCAATGGAGTGTTACAATGTGCTTCACTGCAGTGGAAATGTGCGTGTTTTGCTGCTCATTTTACTGGCTTAGGAAATTAAAATTCAAAAGTGGTAACAGTAATTAACATATTTTTATATGGATGAGGAAGGTAGTAGTGAGAGGGGAGTGGAGAGGGGGGTAGGGGAAGTGAAAACATGCGAAAGAATGAGCAGGAGAGAATGAAGGAATGGAGAGAGAGAGAGAGAAAGAAAGAGAGACGATGATGGCACATGGCAAGTAGGTAAGGCATGGATAAAAAAAGAAAAGGATATTGTGAGATAATGCTTGGAAGCAAATGAAATAAAGGAAAACCGGTAAGAGGAAGGAAAGGGAAGAAAGCCAAGAAAAGGGAGAGTGATGATAGTAACGTAGTAACGAAGACAAAACATCGATGACAGAGATAAGGGAAGAAACCGTTGGCAGGAAGTAAAAAAGAAAGAAAGCGAATGAAAGGGAAGAGAGAAAAGCAATAACATGAGAGAAAGGAGGGGAGGAGCGACAGAGACTCGGGGAGCGATAGAACGGGACAAGCGAGAACACAAGTGACACTTGATAACACAAGACATTAGTTTTTTTAAAGCCTTAGTTACCAATGGCAGTAAATAGACTCTCGCCACCACCCTAAGAGAAACACCAACACGACTACCATTTACTTAACTTACAGTACGTAGTGAGAGCCAATTGGACTTCGGCAATTAAAAATCTGGCCTTGGGACTAGATTATGGTTGCTACTCCTCGCTGTGTGGTGAATGGTGCGTGTTTGGGCAAGGGTGCCGTGGGCGTGTGGGCACTGTGGGCTGCTTACTTGGTGAATGAATCAGTCTGGTACTTGTGCTCGTGGTGAGGGGACGCAGGGGTGTGAGGCGACGCGGGAATGAGGGGAACGGAGTTCGTAGGGCAATGCTCGAGTTTTCAGAGTTGGGTGCGTGAGTGAGAGGGACGGAGAGAGAACTAAGGTTTGCGTGTGGTGGTAGAAGAATGAAGTGACGAGGACCATGGGGTCGATAAGAGATAAGGAATATGCTGATATAGAAATATTAATATAATATATATGATGTGGCACAAACGAGAAGAATAAAAGAGAAATGTGATACTGAACTGATAGAAGAGAGAGAAATAGGGAGCAATTTTGTAAGTGGCAAGGATGGTATATGAGTGGACTGATAGTTTGTAAACAAGAATAAAGGATGGAATAAACAATGCGAACAAAGCAAGATTAGACCTATGAGTTCTTATTCGATAAAAATGTTCTAAGAACAAGTAAAAAAAAATGAGCAAAAGAAAACTTGCCGCGAGGTTAGGCACCGCTGAGTGACATGTGCCTAAGTGACCGTAAGGAGGGGACATGAGGGCGTAGAAGTTGGGGCATATGAAAGGAATCGGACTAGTAAACACGAGAAACAACAGGGCACAAAAATGTAGCTGTAGACAAGCTTTGTCCCGTCGGATTACATGGCAGGGAGTAAATGATTTATGTAAGTTAAGTAAACGGAGGGCGGTGTTTATGGAGTCAATAATCTACACGTCATCGTAGATGTTTACATTAACCTTATTCGGAAGTGGGTGTAGGTAGCTTACAAACAATTTGATTTCTTTTCCATTAATTATAGCATTGTGTTAAAGTCATGTATTGATTAATATATTACTGAGGAAATTGCAATTAATCATTTATTTTAACACCAAACTTCTAAATCAAAAACGTTTCAACAAGGCCGTAGGAACACACTAGGAAAGGGAGGGCGACCTTCGAGGAAGGGACGGAGATGTGAGTGACTCTAATGAGGGGAGGCACGATTGTGAGGGGAATGTGCGGTTGATAGATATCTCTCAGCGAGGGACAGTGGGCCCGGCGTTGGGTTACTCCAGGAAAGGGGAAAATGGCAGACAAAGATGGAGAAAAATTTGATGACCCGAAGAGAATGGAGAGATGGGGTTAGGCACTCCTCTCTGCTAATATGCTGACAATAGCGTCAACAAGTGGAGGAGGCAGCGGAGGAGGGCAGAACGGGTATCAGTGGGTAGAGGGAGTGGGGAGAGCAAGAGCGGAAGGGAGATGAGCAGATGGAGGAAGGCAGGGGTAAGAGTGCGTTGTGCGGAGGCAGAGAAGGAAGAAGAAACAGGAGAGACTGACAGGAAGCAGAGTTAGCCCAAAGTGCAGTAGATTAGTGAGGAATAGAGGATATTACTGATAAAAAGTGGAGAGGGATAAATTAGCCAGTAATTAGGTGGATAGATAGTTGAAAATATAAACATGCAGACAGAAGAACAAACAGATACAAAGCTCGAACAACTTCACGTCCCTCCTTGTCACTTCTCCGTTCCTGGCTTCATCGTGCCTGGACCGGTGTGTTGTAGTGTCCTCAGGTTTTGGATGCAGACGCAGGAGGACTTCAGTGCAGTGCAATCATGCCTGCAACGTTAATTAATGTCGAGATGACGATTGCAGCTATTAATGAGGATCTTGACGTGGAGAAAGAGAGGACTAATGTGTAGCTTTGTTAATCTGTAGGTCTTTTTAATGAATAATTAGGGTTATAATGTTTCTAATGTGAGAGTATTAAGGAGCCACTGCTAAATTGCAGATGTATGAAACTCATCATAGGAAGAATTTACTTTCAAACTTTTCATTTTGGTGATTTTTATCAGTTCATCTGATGTATTATGTTGATACGTCAAAAACTAAGTCATAATATTAGTATACCACATATGGCCTGAAAAAAAGCAACAAGCTTAAATCACAATGAAGTAGTAGACATTCCTAATATCGACTTTTAGGAAGAGAGTGAGAACGAGGAAAAGGGAAAGAGAGAGAGATATACAGGAAACGAAACGTACCAACCGAGACGAACAATAGAGCAGAGGAACATGCGTTAGTCTCGGTAGACAATTGGCCGGATGTGTCGTCTCTCCACCGATGTTCCTTGCGTCCTGGCTCGCAAGCAGCTTTGAGAGGGGAACCTATTACACCATGGAGGGAGTGCGGAGGGAAGAAGGAGAGGGGGAAGATGTAGAGAGAGGAGAAATAAAGAGAGAAGTGGAGGTGAAGAGGCGACATGGTAGTGGGGGCGAAGGAGGAGGAAGCGGAGGACACGCAATAGAGAAGAGGAGCGGAGGGATCTGGGAAGAGGTCATTGTCCTAGATTCATCTCAGGTCGCGAAAGAGGGAGGGCAGTTGGAGGAGGACGGATGGCAGGTCCAAAAGAAGAAAAAGAAGAAGAAGAAGAAAGACAAAGAGAGAAATATCGACGTCGAAGACCCTGGAGCCAAGATAACGAAGAAAAAGAAAAAGGGGAACGAAGAACAGACGCAACATGAAGAAGGTGAGGTAAACATGAAAGAGAAGAAGGACCCAGAAAAGGAAGTGCCTAACGTCCAACCAGAAGACCCCTACGGCCGAGTCAAAAAACGGGAGAAGAAAGAGGAAGAGGAGGAGAAAGAGAGCAAGAAAGCGGCCAAGAACGGAGACAGTGGAGACAGCAGCGGACGGCAGCAACAGCAGCAGCAACGGGTTTAGTAGAATCAAATCGAAATTTCGCACTAAGAAAAAAGACGACAAAATGTTCAGCTTGGCGGTGGTCGAGGAGGAGAACATTCAGCTGGAAGAGCAGGCGATGTCTTCCATGCCAGAGGACTCAGCGATGACCGCCGAGTCAGCGAGTGAGTCAGCTCATGAACAGACCCTGAGGAAGAACCAGACAGTGGGACGAGATTCGGCAGAGAGGAGCGGATTTAGCATAGATAAAATTAGGGAAATGGACGATAAAGAGGCAGCACGAGAGCCTAAGGAGTACGCAGGCGGAGGACAGTGGCTTGTACAGGTTAACGAGATCACGCAAACGTGTGACGTCATGAGGATGGAGAACGATGACTATGCGGATGCTTTAGAGGTTTGTTATTGCGTTTTTTTTTTTTTTTTTTTTTTTTTTTTTTTTTTTTTTTTTTTTTTTGTATTATTATTAATAAAATTAATAATATTATTGTTGTTACTACTATAATTATTAGTTATTGGTTTTATTATCATTATTTTTTTTATTGTTTTTGTTATTGTTATTATCATTATCATTATCATTATCATTATCATTATCATTATCATTATCATCATCATCATCATCACCATAACTATTACTGTTACTATTGTTATTGTTATTATCATTGTTATTATTATCATTTCCATCAGCATCATCATTATTGTTGATATTATCTTTATTATTTTTATAAAAATGCAACTGTGAAAAAAACACTTCCAAGATTTTCATTTTTTTCTTTGTGTGTGTGTGTGTGTGTGTGTGTGTGTGTGTGTGTGTGTGTGTGTGTGTGTGTGTGTGTTTGTAAGTGCGTATTTGTGTTTATGTGATTGTTTGTGTTTATCTATATATCTATTATATATATATATATATACATATATATATATAATATATATATATACATATATATATATATATATATCATATATATATATATATATATATATTATTATATATATATATATTATGTATATATACTATATATACTATATATATATATATATATATATATATATATATATATATATATATATATTATATATATTTTATAGGTATTATATTATTATTTGTATATACATACATATTCAATATATATATATATATAATATATATATATATATATATATATATATATATATAATATATTATATATGTGTGTGTGTGTGTGTGTGTGTGTGTGTGTGTGTGTGTGTGTGTGTGTTTGTGGGGTGTGTGTGGTGGTGTGTGTGTGTGTGTGTTACATGTACATTTTGTGCATATGTATATATGTGTATATATATTATACATATATATATATATATATATATATATATTTTATTATATATATAAAATTATATATATGTGTTGTGTGTGTGTGTGTGTGTGTGTGTGTGTGTGTGTGTGTGTGTGTGTGTGTGTATGTGTGTGTGTGTGTGTGTATAGAGAGACAGACAGACAGACAGACAGACAGAAGTAGAGAGAGAGACAAACAGCAGACAGACAGACAGAAAGAGAGAGAGAGAGAGAGAAAGAGAAAGATCCAAAGAAGCAAAAGAAACAAGGAAAGCACGAACGACGCACACAACACTTCACAAGTAAAGTACTTGAATAAACACAATACTTCAAATGTCAACTTCAGATTGTTAGAGGCAATGCGAAAATGGAACCAAATGTCACGTTCGGCCATTATCCGAGAGAGAGAGAGAGAGAGAGAGAGAGAGAGAGAGAGAGAGAGAGAGAGAGAGAGAGAGAGAGAGAGAGAGAGAGAGAGAGAACCGTGGCACTCAGAGCATGCAACTATAGGAGCGGCATCATATTGTCTGCGCGTCCTGTGGGATGCTGTGGGCGAGATACGTTCTGTGATAAGCTAGAGTGATGCTTCCTCCTCAGTGAAGGTTGGGTCGGCAAGGGTGAACGAGGGGGGGGGGCTGGTTGAGCAACAGTAGAAGGTCGTGTTTTTGGGTTATACAGGTGTGTGGGTGGGTAGGAAGGGAGGGAGGGGGTGTTGTGTAGTGTTCTCTCTCTCTCTCTCTCTCTCCCTCCTCTCTCTCTTCTCCTCTCTCTCTTTTCTCTCTCTCTCTCTCTCTCTCTCTCTCTCTCTCTCTCTCTCTCTCTCTCTCTCTCTCTCTCTCTCTCTCTCTCTCTCTGGATTGTCTTACTGTCCCTTTTCGTTTTTTCGTTCATTTTCAAATTTTGCTTTCCCAAACCCTTTCTTACTCCCCCCCCCCTCTCTCTCTCTCTCTTTTTTTATCTCTCTCTCTCTCTCTCTCTCTCTCTCTCTCTCTCTCTCTCTCTCTCTCTCTCTCTCTCTCTCTTCCTATCTTCCTCACTTTCTTCCTCTTTATCTCTCTCCTTCTTTCCCTACCTCTACCCTGTCCCTCTTTCTCTCTCTCTTCCTCCCTCTCTTTCTATCCCTCCCTTCCTCCCCCTCTCTCTCCGTCATTCATCCTTTTCCCCCCATCTCATTTTCCCTCATTACCTCCCCCCCCCCCCTCTCTCTACATTCCTCTCTGGTCAGCTATGGGGCCATGAGCGCAGCGGGCGTGGCTTAGGTCAGTACGGCGGCGATGCCATGGGCACGCCGCCCTATTGGTCACCCCTGTTAGTAGGAGGCGTGACATTGACGGCATTTGACCAATGACCAATCTGAGTCTCTCACCCTCTCTCTCTCTCTCCTCTCTCTCTCTCCTCTCTCTCTCCTCTCTCCTCCTCTCTCTCTCTCTCTCTCCTCTTCTCCCTTCTCTCTCTCTCCCCACCTCTCTCTCTCCTCCTCTCCTTCTCCTCCCCCCTCCTCTCTCCTCTCTCTCTCTCCTTCTCTCTCATCTCCCTCTC
>NC_051386.1:51574200-51584200 GCF_015228065.2 Penaeus monodon | reverse complement strand
AAACATTCTTCGTCGTAGCGCCATCATTAGCGTCTTTCTGTTCATGATTTCCTTCTAGAACCATGTAAATGTTTATGTTGTCGAGGGCTACCTGCTCCTCGAGGGAGAGCGGGCGCACCCTCAGGGCATACTGCCTGACGATGACTCCCTTTATGAAGGGATACTTGTTGGCGTAGATGACGTCATCGCGCGACGGGCGGTACAGGTCCTCCGGGTCGCGTGTGAAGCTGCAGAGAGAGGGAAAGGGGGGGGGGGGGTGAGAGGGAAGAGGAAAATGGGAATGGTTGTTATGAGCAGATAATCATATATATATATATATATATATATATATATATATATATATATATATATATATATATATATATTTATATAGTATATATGTTATATATATATGTATATATATATATATTATATATATATAGTATAATATATATATATATATATATGAATGTATATAAAAAATATTATATGCATTACACCACACACACACACACACACACACACACACACACACACACACACACACACAACATATATATATATATATATATATAAATATATATATATATATATATATATATATATATTTTTTTTTTTTTTTTTTTTTTTTTTTTTTTTTTTTTTTGTTTTTGTGTTTGTGTGGTGTGTGTGTGTGTGTGTGTGTGTGTGTGTGTGTGTGTGTTTGTGTTTATGTGTGTGTGTGTATTAATATTGAATAACTGAAAATAGAAATATACAGTATGTAGATAGAATAAAATTCAGGAGCTCATGACTTTAAGCATACAAGGGGTCGCCATACTACAAAGCCTTACCAAAACGGGGAGTTGGGGCAGCCGACGAGGTAGAGTTGGTTCCCGAAGAAAGGTGCGGTGTACATTAGCATCAAGTTCTCGTGAAGGTCGCGGTCGTTGAACCCCAGGCACTGAAAAAAGGTCAAGCAAGAAATAAGGTCAAACTAGATCGCCTTTTACGTATTTTGTTGTTATTTTAAGGAATTTTAATGCATTTGTATGTGCGTGTTTGCACATTTTGTCATGTACAAACAATTCGAATAAGTGGTAACTTTATTTTCCGGAGAAATTATTTCAGAACACTTGATTTTTAAGCCATATGTTTTTTTTTTTTTTTTTTTTCATGAAAAAAAAAATATTTTTTTCAGTCAGAACTATCATTCTAAGTAAAAAGTCAAATCCTCATAAAAAGATAGATATTTAGAGAGTTAGATATAAAGTCAAGAATCATTGTCTTTCATCCATCAAGAATTTTGCGAGGGATGGGATTTTTTATTTGTAGCAAAATTCTCTTTGTAGAAGAGATAGAAATATGTGATTTTATGTGTTAATGGCGTTGTTGGTGAGTCTCTGGGGATCCCTTTATGTTCAACGCTTGAAAAGTGATGGTGGAAAAAATAAGAAATAGAAGAGTGAAAAGAAGGAGCGAAGGGTAGGAAAAGGGAAAGAGAGAGGGAGGCAGGCAAAGCGAGTGAGAGAGAGACAGAGAGACAGAGACAAGGACAGGAAAAAGGACAGGAAAGAAAGGGGGACAGAGAGAGGAAGAAAAGGAGAAAGGGGACAAGACAGAAAGGAGAGAGGGACAGAAGAGACAGAAAAAAGAAGACAGAGAGGGGACAAAAGAACAAGAAAAACGAAGAGACGAAAAGGAGAGAAGCGAGAGAGAAAAAAACAAAGACAAAAGACAAAAAGAAGAGAAAGGGAAAGGACAAAGGACAGGAGGAGGCAGGCAGCAGGAAACAGAGAGAGAGGATAGAAAGGGAGGAAAGAGACAGAAAGAGAGAGAGGACAGGAGAGAGAAGGGGAAAGAACAGAGGACAGAGAGAGAGAGGGCAGAGAGAGAGGCAGGAAGACAGAGACAGACGAGAAAAGGCAGAGACAGAAAGGGAGACAGGACAAGAGACAGAACACAGAAAAGAGACAGACAGAGACAACAGAGAGATAGAGAGAGACAACAAGAGAAGAACAGGAAGAAGAGAAAACAGAGAGACAGGGAGAGACAGGGGCAGAAGGGGAGAGAGAGGACAGAGAGAGCAGGAAGAAACGAGACGAGGACGAAACAAAAAAGAAGGACAGAGAGAGAAGAGGAGAGAGAGAGAGAGAGGAGAGAAAGAGAGAGGGAGAAGAAGAGAGGAGAAGGAGGGACAGAGAGAGAAGAAGGGACAGAGAGAAAAGGACGAGAGAAGGGAGAGACAGGGGACAGGGGAGGGGACAGAGGGAGAGACAGGGAAGAGAGACAGACAGAGAGAGAGAGAGGAAGAGACAGAGAGAGAGGAAGAGACAGAGAGAGAGGAAGAGAGACAGGGACAGGAGAGAGAGAGAGAGAGGAGAGAAACAGGGACAGAGAGAGAGAGAGGAGGAGAGACAGGGACAGAGAGAGAGAGAGGAGAGAAAAGGGAGAGAGAGAGAGAGAGAGAGAGAGGAGAGGAAAGAGAGAGAGAGGAGAGAGGGGAGAAGGGACAGAGAGAGAGAGAGAGGAGAGAGACAGGGACAGAGAGAGAGAGAGAGGAGAGAGACAGGGAGAGAGAGAGAGAGAGAGGAGAGAAGAGAGAGAGAGAGAGAGAGAGAGAGGAGAGAGAGAGAGAGAGAGAGAGAGGGGAGAGAGAGGACGAGAGAGAGAAGAGGAGAGGAGAGAGAGAGAGGGGAGGAGCGGAGAGAGGGAGAGAGAGAGGGGAGAGAGAGGAGAGAGAGAGAGAGAGGAGAGAGAGAGAGAGAGGAGAGAGAGAGAGAGAGGAGAGAGAGAGAGAGAGGAGAGAGAGAGAGAGAGGAGAGGAGAGAGAGAGAGAGAGAGAGAGAGAGAGAGAGAGAGAGAGAGAGAGAGAGAGAGAGGGACAGGGACAGGGACAGGGACAGGGACAGAGAGAGACAAAGGCAGACAGATAGATAGACAGACAGACAGAGAGAGTGACAGAGACATAGAGAGACAAAGACAGACTGACAGACAAAGAGAGAGTGACAGAGACAAAGAGAGAGAGGAGAGAGACAGAGAGAGAGTGAGAGAAGAGAGAGAGAGAGAGAGAGAGAGAGAGAGAGGGAGAGGAGAGAGAGGGGGGAGAGCGGAGAGAGAGGGGGGAGAGGGGAGAGAGAGAGAGAGAGAGAGAGGGGGGGGGGGAGAGGAGAGAGAGAGAGGGGGGGGAGGAGAGAGAGAGAGGGGAGGAGGAGAGAGAGAGAGAGGAAGAGAGAGAAGAGGAGAGAGAGAGAGAGAGACAGGGGAGAGGGGGAAAAGAGAGAGAGAGGGGAGAGAGAGAGAGAGAGAGAGAGGAGAGAGAGGGGAGAGAGGAAAAGGGAGAGAGAGAGGAGAGAGAGAGAGGAGAGAGAGAGAGAGGAGAGAGAGAAGAGAGGAGAGAGAGAAGAGAGAGAAGAGAGAGAAGAGAGAGAGAGAGAGAGGGAGAGAGAGAGAGAGACAGAGACAGACAGAGATAGAGAGAAAAGAGAGACAATAGAAGATAGATAAGATAAGAGAGAGAGAGAGTAAATTTAAACAGGATAGAAAGTAAATTCAAACGGGAGTGAGAGTATTTTCTCAGCCTCTTTTAAATGAGCTTAAAAGATCTGGCACATTCATCTTGACCTTGTGATTTATGTGCAACGTCATTCCAAGAAATTGAAAAAGTGAACAAAATTTCTGTTGCACTGCAAGGCACAGAGAGTAGACAAATGGTTCGTGTGTTGCGTGCTCTTTATTGAAATAAATCATATGTAATGTTCCATCATGATATATGAGAGAGAAAGACTTACTTATATATATATATATATATATATATATATATATATATATATATATATATATATATATATAATATATATATATTGTGTGTGTGTGTGTGTGTGTGTGTGTGTGTGTGTGTGTGTGTGTGTGTGTGTGTGTGTGTGTGTGTGGTTTGTCTGTACCTATCTGTCCGTCCCTCGTTCCCTCCTTACCCTAGCAGCAACGTAGTAAGCACTCGAGTTTTCTCCTTCGTCGGGCTGGTCCAAGTACACAACGAATGTTCGGTTTACCTGTTAATAGAGCCGAAATGAAATCAATGTAAGATGATAAAAATGGCATTGATTAATAAATATAAATTGATAGCTTTTTTTTTCCAAACTGTTATTACTTATTCTTACAGAGCAAAAGAATAACCTAACTCACGACACATTTTATTAATACTGCACCTGTTTATTAATATCCCGAAATCTTTCTCGTCATGGTTACGTACTAAGTTCACGATACAAAGTATTTATTCACGACTTGAATATTACATATTCATGTTACTATATTGCTTGATCATGTGTTAAGACTGCATGGACTGGCATTAATGCGCGTTCATGACTTTGCATTCTTATAGTAGTTGTATGTATGAACTGCAGGTGGTTTATTTTATCCATGGCCTAATTATAATTTACATATGCTGCGACGTCGAATTTCGTTAAATTTCCCCTTCCCACCCGAAGAGTGCTTAAACACCGTGTTTACTGGTCTCGAGCCGATGTAAAGAAAGTGTTGTTACTGACCTGATGCTTCGGAATAGGAACGACTTTGCACGGGTGGTTTTGGAAGCGAACGACTTCCGCAGACTGGATGGCGGCAGTGTGGGTCTTCAGGTATCGTGCTTCCTCGGCTCTGGAAATTTAAAAGCGAATGTGCAGGGCTTTAACTTGCTCTACAGGACGATATTATCAGCTGGAGATGACAGGGACAATAACGTGAGTAACGGTAGTATTTATGGTATGTCAGTTATAAGGAAGCAAGACGATTAAGGTGCATTACTGTGCAGTATCATAGGGATGATGATGAAACCAGTCATGCTAGTACAGATATTGCAGCAGTAGTTATATTTTCAAAGCGAAGAAATTTACCCAGCATATTAGAATAAATATGATGCCTATTCTTAGACATTATTACATACATGACACGTGATGTCAAAAGAATAATAATGTTTTCCTTTCACTATGATCAGTGTTTATAGCATGACAGTTTCAGTAAAAAAAAATCTTTATACGGGATTTAGACAGTCCATTTTTTAAATGTTTTTTAAATGTATAAAAGTACCGAATGAATATCACCTGATTATGAAGGCTTAATTCACAAATTAAATATTAGCAATATAATTTGATTAAAGTTATCTGTACATATGGAAAAATCAGATCTTACGCGTTAACGTCCAGAGTAACGTTGGCGACTGAATTGAGCGGCCGCTTGTTGTAGTAAAGGGCCTGCTCCAGCCCCGTGACATGGACGCCCCCGCCGCCCACGTGCTTGGTGCGCGGGATCTCCGGGATGAGGATGCTCCTCGACCCCATCATGGCGAACCGCAGCCACAGGTCCCAATCCACGGACTGGGGGGAGAAAAGTTAGATTAGATTGTCTGTTTACTGTGTTTGTTTATGTATCCATCTCTCTCTCTCTCTCTCTCTCTCTCTCTCTCTCTCTCTCTCTCTCTCTCTCTCTCTCTCTCTCTCTCTCTCTCTCTCTCTCTCTCTCTCTCTCTCTCTCTCTCTCTCTCCTCATGTATGTGATATGAACGCAGTTCATATCAATACATGAATGCAGTCAAAACAGTTGTAAACTTCAAAACTAATTGAAGAAACACAAACCGAAAAAAATAATTAAGAATCCAACCTACATAATATTCAGTATACCAAAAATATCTGACTTTCTAACACGTCAACAAACCTGATTGACAGCGGGCCACATGGTAACCATCTCCCGAGCAATGGTTCGCCTGACCATCCAACCATACGCAGGGACGCCATGCACCCTGTATAACCTGGCTGGATCATGTACCGTGTGGCTGAAGGCATTGTAGTTATAGGCATTGACGCATATCAACTTGGGGTCCGATTCCAATAAGGGTGCCGTCTGTTGGAAGAACCTGGGAGAATGAGGAAGATAGTAGTGATAACAGTAACGGTAATAATGAGTTTATTAGGGACACGAGTGATGCGTCTCCAGTGATGATAAAATGAGGTGAGGATGATAACAGTGATTACGTTATAATAATTATAACAGCAAATAAGACCTGGAGGAGATGATAGCAACAGTAATGAACTTAAATGATGGTGCGGGGACTATGACATTGATAATTATGATAATGACACATTTTTCTCTGACCTCTCTACCAACAAATTCTAAATCCCACTCAAGCAAATTACCGTATATGTAAGCGTCTGGTACTCACGGTATGAAATCAGGAGCGAGGTCAAGGTCGTCCTCGAGTATGATCGCCTTATCAGCCTTCGAGTACTCCTCAAACACCCGCTCGAGAGTGAACTTGATGTGGGCGTTGACTCTGCTCATCGATGCTAATAAAGAAAAGAATATTGAGATCAAATCTTGGTGCACGAGGACGCAAAGGATAGATGGCGGGGCGGAAAGAAGGGCCCAGAAGAAGAACGGAGGGAGAGACAAACCGGAAAAATAAAACAGTAGATAGAAGAGAAGAGAGAGAAGGCAAGAATAAGGATAATGGAGAGGGACAGAGACACAGAAGAGACAGAGAGAGAGACAGGCAGACAGACAGACAGACAGACAGACAGAAAGACAGAGGCAAAGAGAGACAGAGACAGAGAGACATACACACACACACACACACACACACACACAGAGAGAGAGAGAGAGAGAGAGAGAGAGAGAGAGAGAGAGAGAAGACTGGATAGAGGAGAAATAAAAAAGGATACTGGGAAGAAGAGAAAGGAGAGAGAGGAGAGGAATGTGGAAAGAGGAGAATGGAGAGAGAAGAAAGGAGAGGAGAGAGAAACGAAAGACGGCAGAACTGAGAATGAAGGCAGAGATAGAAGAAAAAAAGAGAAGAGATAGAAGAAAGAGTATCGGAAAGAGAATAGATAAATATGATGAGAGAAGGGTGAAAGAAAAGAATAGAAAGAATAGAAAAGAGGGCGGAGAGAAATGCGCGAGAAGTGGAAACAAAGGAGAGAGAAGACTAAAAAGAAAAGAGACAAGAACGAATAGTGAAGAGAGAAGAGAAGTGAGTTGAGAGAGAAGATACGAGTGAGAAGAGCGTATAGAAACGTGATAAAGGAAGAGAGGAAAGAAAAGGACGAATAAGGAAATAGTGGAGAGAGAGAGGGGGTAATGAGTAGAGTATAAAAATGGAAGTGAAGGACAAAAGACTAGAAAGGAAAGGGGAGGAGGGAGGGAGAGATAGAGAGAGAGAGAGAGAGAGAGAGGGAGGGAGGGAGAGGGAGAGAGAGAGGAGAGAGAGGGAGGAGTTAGAGAGGAGAGACAGGGAGGGAGAGAGAGAGAGAGTAAGAGAGAGAGAAGAGAGTAAGAGAGAGAGAAGAGAGAAAAGAGAGAGAGAGAGAGAGAGAAAGAGAAGAGAGAGAGAGACACACACACACACGCACACACACACATACACACACACAAACACACACACACACACACACACACACACACAGAGAGAGAGAGAGAGAGAGAGAGAGAGAGAGAGAGAGAATAAAAGAGAACAACAGGTACAGAGCGAGACGAAAAGTGTAGGACAACAGACAAGGCAAAGAAAAAAAATGGAAAAACGAATGCTCACATAGTGGCACCGGGTTGTCGTGCTCCACCACCGATACGTTCAGGAGGCGACTCAGGTCTCTTGCCTCAGGGCTGCGACCATCCACGAAGAGGGTGATGGGCGTGTGCCTACCCCCTGGGGACGCCCACACCTGGCTCACCTGCTTCAGTACGTGGGGAAGCCTCCGGGATGTAACTATGGCGAGAGGAATCACCTCGGTCATGGGGTAATCTGGCTAGATATAGGCAAGAATAGGGAAAACACAGTTACCTCCGTGTATATCAGTAAAATATTTGTATCTCATAATTTATCTGACGCTAAAACCTGCATTTAAATCAGATTCTAATCAAACAAGCTTTGTGCACTGCTTACGCCCTTTCTGGAATCTGGGGTCCAAGGCGTTCCTTCACAGCGGCAGAAGTCACCGTAACCCTCGTAGGTTTCACAGAACGTGGCGCGTTCGTGCATCGCGTTTTCGTCGTACCACTTGCATCTTCGAGCTGTTTCGTCGTAAATAATGTGCATCTATTAATATTCAACTGTGTTTGATAGTGAATGATAATGTGCGTAATATAGTATTTGACTTTTCCAGATATTATCTTTATAAAATATACACCATTTGATTGTTTTATTTACTTCTGTCTCGCAACAATGGACCAATTACGGCATTTCGTTGCAAGTAGCTTCCAGTAGCTACAGCATATCCAATACTACATAAAGGGCATGCCAGTATACTCACAGGGTTTTCGGGGCACAGTTATTGCGACTGATAGCGGAGACACGTCGGGGAATCCCTCCTGAGTGGTTTCAGAGGTGCTAAGGGCGTCGGAAAACACCTCCCCGCCCTTGTGGAAGACGAAGCACCAGGAGTCCATCGAGGAAAGGCCCTCGACGAAACCCGAGCCCTGGCGCGCGATGGAGTTCAGCGTCTCCTCTGCCACGTGTGTGAGGAACTGGGGCTGAAAAGGAGTTAGGGAGAGAATGCGATTCGTGGCTCTAGGTTTGGATTCATATTGTCGTGAGATGTAGGGTATTTAAAGAAAATGGATTGGTACTTATTCTAGCTTACGAAATATTGATGATTATGTATGACACTGTCTTGGAACTCTATCTATCTACCTCTTTAGCCATTTACCTCTTTAGCTATCTATCCATCTCTCTCTCTCTCTCTCTCTCTCTCTCTCTCTCTCTCTCTCTCTCTCTCTCTCTCCTGTGTGTGTGTGTGTGTGTGTGTGTGTGTGTGTGTCGTGTTGTGTGTGTGTGTGTCCCGCTCCCGTTGTCGTCTTGCTCTCGTGCCCTCCCTGTTATCTCTCTGTCCTGTGCTCTTTGTTGGGTCTGATGTTTCATGGTGGATCCCGTTCGTGCTCTAGGTTTGGATTTCATTTTGTCCGTGGATTATGGTATTTAAAGAAATGGATTGGTACTTATTCTAGCTTACGGAAATATTGATGATTATGTATGACACTGTCTTGGAACTCTATCTGTCTATCTACCTCTTTAGCCATTTACCTCTTTAGCTATCTATCCATCTCTCCCTCTCTCTTCTCTCTCTTCTCTCTCTCTCTCTTCTCTTCTCTCTTCTCTTTCTCTCTCTTCTGTCCTACTCTCTCTCTCTTCTCCTTCTCCTTTCTCTCTTCTCGTTGTGTGTGTGTGTGTGTGTGTGTGTGTTTCACATACACACACACACACTCTCTCTCTCCCACCACACAATACACTCTCCCTTGCTGTGTAAAAATGACAGCACACTCTGACATAGCGTCAAAGCTGAAAGTTCAGTGCCTCTCCATTAAATTTGTTTTAGAACAATTTTAAACAGTTTCCTTACCGCTCCCATGATGACCAGCAGCCGACCATCTTGGATCCGGTTCATCTCTGCCAGAAACTGTGTCTCACTGGTTGGCTGCCAGGTCATGTAAAGGTCAGATCGCATGACCTTTCCGGTGAACTGGTGCAACGTTAGCAAGTGGATGCCTGCATGAAGCCTTGCTGTGCCATTTCCCCAAGGGCGAGTCTTGTTTAGCATGCTATACACCTGAGTGGAAATGCAGAAAGGACATTCACAATGATGTGATAACGGTAGTAACATCATATCCTGGCATTATTATTTTCCCCATACTCTCACAACTAGTGCTCCAACTATTACCACCATTACTACCATTACGAGTATGCTATTACTGGTACTGCCGCTATAGCTGCTGCTATGATACAAACATTGCCATTACAAGGAACTTGGTTATTGCTGTTCCAGATTATGATAGTTACCAATTCAGTTTTCACCTTTTGTTGATTTGATATTATTGTTCTCAATATTATCATAACTGCTGATGATCTGGAATCTATTCAAATGTCTCTCGACCACTTAACCAACCAAAAGACTTACCTGTTCGCCATCCACAGACAGCGTAACACCTGTCGCATTAACTGTAACCTCGAGGACCATATACTCCATCCTTCCCTTCCCCTCATCCTCCAAAACGCCTCCGC
>NC_051386.1:51559200-51564200 GCF_015228065.2 Penaeus monodon | reverse complement strand
CTCATTTATGATCACATAGTGTATGCCGGCGTGAAGGCGGGCTCGCTCAGTTCCCCATGGCATAGTTTTATTGATCACGCGATATGCCTGTTAGGAGGACATAGACACTATAAAAGAGCAAAGAGAGCTTTGCTTTGTTCAAAATAAACCGATATTATTTTAGCTTTTGAATTTGTCTTGTAAATCGTCAATCAAAGATTTTGATGTGATTCACGGATCATCACGCCCACACACCAATCATAAATCACACCTGAATCAATGTATAGGCAATGACTCGCCCAAACCTATACCGTGACTCGTAGAGCACGTGACTCACCTCCCTGCCGTCTACGAGGAATGTGACCCCGGACGGACCCAGGAATGCCTCCAACAGAACGGTCTCCTTGGCCTCGCCCTCTGGAATCTGGTTCGCGTGTCTGGGAGACTTCGCCGGAACGCTTTGTTGCTCGGAAGGGCCCCGGCGAGGACGGCGATCTTGGTCCTGCTTGCTGTTCGTGCGTGGGGCGTCCGGGCTCCTCTTGGCACCTAGGAGGAGTGAAGGAAATTTGATGTTTACAATGTTAAAGGGAATGTTTGCGTGGCACTTACTGTCTCTGTCTAAACCGTTATTGGCCAAGAATGCTTAGCTCGGAACGGGCCATAAGTGAAAGGCCCGGGCGAAGCCAGAACTTCGCAAATCTCAAGCAAGCAAGCAAGCAATGTGTTGCCATATAGTTTTATATGATAACTATTAATGACGCTATCATCGTCAGAGTATCTTCGATATTTCTGTAACGTTAACATGATACTTGAATAACCTTGTTGTTGAAGTTTGTTTTTTTTCGCAGAAAAAAGATAGGAATGGCAGAACACGCTCACACGCACACACACACACACACACACACACACACACACACACACACACACACACACACACACACACACACACACACACACACACACACACACACACACACACACACACACACTGTGAATGCGTTACCCCAAAGTGAACCACATACCTGGCCACATAGTTGCGTTGACTTCGATTTCAATTATTAGAATTAAATACGGCCAACATTGTGTCATTTATATAGTTGTAAATTAAGGGTTAAGTTTTATATATCAAGGTGGTTGCTATACGTATAATCGTTATACGTAAGATCATGGGGGTAAAAAAATTAATTCAAAGTATAAGTTTCCACTTGGTTACATTTTAACATTAGAGCTTCATGAAAAAGGAAATTGAAGTACCTTGGATGTAGAATTATATGATATTCTAATAGTGCTGCTGCTACTAATCCTATTATTAAAATGGTAGAATCAGATCCTAAGATCAGCAATTATAATTTTCTTGTTTATATAATCTGCTCTTATTTTACTGAGTATGTAAGATTATCGCATCTGCATGTAACAATATAAAATGGCAGAAATACCCGACGCAAAATAATTTCATTTAAATATTAAACACTTTCGAAATTTTCCTTGATTTTGTCTTCATCTGTATTCCCAAATGTTTGGTTTTCATTTCTGTTCATGATACACATTTTTATCATATTGAACTCCTTTGTCTTTTTTTCTTCTTTTTGAAAAATCATGAATATCGCTTTTTCCTTCATAATATTAATTAATATCGTTACTTGGTTGTATGTAAATTAACTCGCAACATAGGTAGATCTATCTAAAAATTGCTACGCATTTCATAGTCACAACGTTCAAGGAGCATTTCACAAAAATACTTTACGTAGATAAAGATATGCAAATAGAAATACTAAAACTGAACATATAATTTGAGATGATATAATTTTATGCTTGTGGCCTACAGTTTGTCAGCAAAACGGTGGCTTTGCGTGACTTTGCTTTAGTCAGGGAATCCCTTGATTAATTTCACAACACCAGAAGTCGGTTCGGGATTTGAACGATTCATGGAGGCTAGCATAACACGCCTTGAGCCATGGTTCAGATACAAAAGGAGAAAATCTCAAGCGGTGTATTTTCGCATGGTTTTGCAAATTAGCAGTAATTTCCAAGAAAAAATACAAACTGTTTTTTTTGCAGATAACATTTTCATGATAACTTCTATTTCTTTATCAACAGGAAATTGCAAATTTGTGATTTTCTGTTTCATTTATAGAGTTAAACGTATCTGATAAATTCAGAGGTTGGAGCACTTGCGTAAAGGCGGAAAATAGTTCAGTTAAGGTTCCTAAAAGATATTCATTAGATAACATCAGATCTTGAAATGTAAACCACTGTAATTTTCCTTAAAATATTCAGATACAAATCCCTCTGTTAACTCGCAACTTTTTATTTCATTTTGTTACTTGAGGTAAGATTTCTAATGAAATGCAATGCATTTTTACTGATGAAAATAAATTGTTTTGACGTGGCACGTGTATGTTATTATCAATTTTTATGTTGATATTATTTGTAATCATAGTTCAGGAAATTGATATATAAATATAAGGCTGTTGACATTAGAAACGTATATCATATACAATGGCATTATTACAATGATAACACAGTAATAACCCTGCATGCATATACAACAGCATTCCTTTCCTCACACACCATGTATTCTCGCGAGGGCTTCGCGGCTTCCAGGGCCATGTCCCGCGGCGCCTGGCGTGATCCCGGTGGCGGCCAGAGACACACTCACAGCCGCCAACAGGAATAAAATGCGCACCAGTTGCTGTGACGTCATTTCTGAAGGTCTGGAGGGATCTATTGTTGATTGTCCTCCAGAGTGCATCCTTAGGCCTGGCTCACTTTCTTCACGACGCGTTTCTTTCCTTCCTTTGGATGTCACTAATCATTGCGAAGTAGTCACGTATCTAAAAATTTCCGACGGTGTACTGCAGCATATTTAATGCAGTTACTTTACACATTCGCGCCTTTGTTTGGTTGCGAATGTGTATCGTTACAGAGAGCGACCCGCACACATGTCCTATGTGAAACTATAACCTTAAACGTTTCGCCGACGTGTACGAGCTGGAACCCTTAACCAGGAAAAGAGTGCTGGAATTGTGTGCGTTGTATTATTTAGGCGGAAAACGAAACTTAAATTTACCATATCGTTTCACTCATGCAGCTTATATTCCTTCTGAAAGTACGGATGAAGTTCGGAGAAATTTGAATATAACTGAGAGGAAATCTTTTGATCGGAGTAATACCAAATAGCTTTGGGGAAGGACTTAGAAATACTCCGTTTGATGACTCATGTACAACGATATTGGGTTGCAGGAGGGATATATAAAGTAATGGTGACAGATTATGACTTTGCCCGTAATATGTGGATGTTTTGCCTGCATTTTTTGTTGTTGTCATATGTCTAATTTCTTATTACTTATTGATTCTTAATTTCGAATGAAAATATTGATGAATATTGATGAATGTTTATACGACGACTTAATAAACATGAACGTAACTCGGAATTTTTGGATAGATTCATTGTGACAAATGCAGAAAATAAAGGTATGAGGGATAATGAGTGGAAAGGAATCGAAATGCGACAAATATATCCCTTTCGCCATGAAGTTGTTTATTATCCGTCACTACATATGTGTGTGTGAGTGTGTGTGTGTGTGTGTGTGTGTGTGTGTGTGTGTGTGTGTGTGTGTATGTGTTTGTGTGTATGGGAAAATTGACTAATCAAAGATATTTTTTACTCTGATTTCTTGACATAAGAAGAATCGGCGCCTTACAAAACTCTTTTCCCCAAAGAGTCGACAGTAACTCTTCAATTATGATATTTTCTACTTTTTATTGCTGGTTTTAATAATTGTTAAAAGGTTACTTCATAAATATCATTTAAGGATACATATACGTATACATGAATTAGTTTCCTAAATATATTTATTTAAAACAATGCTTAGTAACACTTTTTGAGTTGCATATTACTCACAAACATTATTTGGCACATATCACAAACAGTTCAATTTTATTTAAAAGTTACAGACCTTCATTTATTGCTACTTCTACTACAAGTTTATTTGTTTCATATGAATTCACACTGAATAATATGTTGACCAAAACTTACGTGCCTATATGTAATCTATTTATGGATAAAATGACTGAATGTGACCAAGTGTTACAATCTCTAACACAGATGTATGTCAAGTTTAGAAATGCTTTCACAGGTTAAATTTCAATTTTATGCTTAAATTTAAAATACAATCTCAAGAACTACAGTAAATGCCAAACCGTAATTCTCAAGACCATTACCAAAATAAAAACTCGAAATACAAATGATTTAACCAACAAACAAATAATAAATGTAAATCAAAACACGCAAGGCAATCTCGAAGACTATAAAAAGAATCACTCCTGAACCGGAAAGTAAGTAAAGAGAACGTTATCAAGGTTGAATTCCTCCTCGGGCGTGAGGGCAGGGACGCGCAAGGAGTACTCGCCCTTGGCATACGAGTGCCTCACGCGTGTTTTTGTGGCGTAGTCGAGGGCCTCCTTGGTCGGGTGGTAGATCACACTCGGGTCCACGTTCCAGCTGCGGGAAAAACGGGGAGGAGAGATTAAAGGAATGTTCTGGTAGTTCTGGTGGGGGTGTTCTTAATTTTGATGGATTTGTGATTATGTTCAAACTTGTATTTTTTTTCTCTCCTTCTCTGTTAATGACGATTAACTTTGAGGCTGTTTTAACAACCCTATAATTATTTATCTATTTATTTTATTTTACTTTGTATTTATTTATTTTTTTATTTTTTTTTATTTTTTTTATTAATGTATTTATTTATTTTATTTTACTTTATTTATTTATTTATTTATTTATTTATTTATTTTTTTTAATAAGGATGATCGATTGAAGACAAAGCGTCAGATGCATCAACTATAATTGTTTCAGTTTTTTCAGTTGATTATGCTTGCTCATGATGCGTATCATCCAGCGAATACTTTTATTATCTTTTTGATGATTAACTTGATGATATTATATTTTAGAATATAATATATATTGTTTTTTCTTTATGGTGATAACCTTGGTGAATGTGTGATTGGTCAGCGTATTA
>NC_051386.1:51544200-51546700 GCF_015228065.2 Penaeus monodon | reverse complement strand
TATTTTTCGTCCCGTATTATTCTGATATTCTTCTAAATAAAGCTAAAATTTCAAATTCATTATATATTTATAATATAATTCATTTGATTAGTTTGGCACAGGATAATATTTCCTGTTATTATCGGCTTGTACTCCCTCCCCTCTTGCCTCGGTCTACCACCCACCCTACCTTGACGTATGTGTACTATAATTATCATGAGGATTTCGTCGCACAACACTCATGCTTATGTGTTCCTGTTGAGGTTTACATCGGTTTGACCCCTGTGAAAGTCACTGACAAAAGCGTTCGTCGTAGTTTTTACTTTTAATTTTTTATTTATTTATTTATTATTTTTTTTTTTGCGGTTTCAGTTAAGCTTATTGGGGGATGGCGGTTCTATTTTTCTAGTCAGAGTGGTTATGGTATTTTGTCTCGTAGCAGGTTTTATAGTTTCAGCAATATAACGAAACAGAAGCTAAAATGAGGTGTGTGTTGGCGCGTCATAAGCATGTTATACCTGAACACCTGTGATGACATCAGTGTGGGTTCACTTGGCATTACAGCGGGGACTGCAGTGTAACTATTATGTAGATTGTGTGTATTTTCGAATATATGGCGATTTATTTATGTCTGATCGAATTATCTAGACTCGACAACGACATTCTTATGCAATTTGAGCTAATTCATATGAAGTTGTGATGCATATTACTTCAGCAGACGTAATAGCAAATAAAACAGACAAAATGCGAACGATTATGGCACATGGCTTTAGGACAAGTTCAACTACATATGATAAGAGAAAGAAGACTATGAGAGGGAAAAAATAATAATATCACGCACACACACACACACACACACACACACAACACACACACACACACACACACACACACACCACACACACACACACACACACACACACACATACACACACACACACACACATATTATATACATACGGTAGTTTACACACACACACACACACACACACACACACACACACACACACACACACACACACACACACACACACACACAGCAGTCTGCCTGGCGTAAAGAGAATTAATTTTGTCGAATTTTGATTCAACATACAATACCTAAGGCCGCGGACAGACTCAAGACTGTCACGACGGCAATCTGAGTTCGAGGGTTCGAGTCACCGGCCGGCGCGTTGTTCCCTTAGGCAAGGAACTTCACCTCGATTGCCTACCTAGCCACTGGGTGGCCAAGCCAACCCAATCAGTGCTGGTCCCAAGCGGATAAAAATAGAGAGATGATTACCTAAAAAGGTAACACCGGCACTCTCCGTGGAAAGGAACTGGGGACCCTACCACGTACTCACTCCAAGAGCATCACAACATGAAAACTACAATTAAGTATCATGCTGTGACCACGGCGGCTCAGACATGAACCTACCGTTAAAAGAAGATACAATACCTAAAGGATTCGCGTCAGTGTATTAGTCTGCTTCCGAGGAATAGGAAAAGGGTAAGAGCTTATGAGATCAGCAATGAGAAATAAATCAGTGTCGGCTGACACGTGTCAGAAACGTTTTTTGTCACGTGTTGTTTACCTTCTGATCCCTTGTTCTTGCGTACCGCCTCATATTGAAGGACCCCTTGTGATCTAGATATGGACGAGAATTCAGAGTGTACATGTGATGCTTTGAAGGAGTCTGGTCTGTAAACGAAACAAATTGTATATCAAATCGGTATATGCAGCCGTTCTCTTCGGCGCTCAGCCAAGCTCAGTGGAGCTCAGCGATACGCCGATTGAAATTCGGAGAAACGTCACCGCAGATGTTCATTTTTTTCTAGTCGTTAACCGTGGATTAGACTCTAGCTGGTGTTTAACGAACAGAATGGCTGATCACCGCTTGTATGTGACTCCAAATTATGAATGATTATGAAGCAACAAAACTTGTTTACTTACCAGATGATCGTCCAGCCAGATCGTGACGCCCGTACTGTTTACTGCACCCAAAATTTCAGCACTTGACGCGGGCTCGGGGACTTTCTTGGAGTCACTGACATTTCTGCGTTGAACTTTATTGCTGACACTGATCGACTTGTGACCTGCAGTATCTGTGTGAGAATATGAGGTTTTCTGTCGTTTTCTGATTTTGAATTATCAGTTTATTAAGTATCAAAATCTAGCAAAATGGTAAATACTGACATACAAACTCATGGATAATAAGTACATATGTGCATACATATATTTATACGCTAAGTATAAATATATGTATGCACACATACATATATGCATGCACTCACTCACACAGCACACACACACACACACACACACACACACACACACACACACACACACACACACACACACACACACACACACACACACCACACGCACACGCACACGCACACGCACACGCACACGCAGACGCACACACACACACACACACACACACACACACACACACACAAGCCATTTTAAGACAGCTCGTTCTTACCCGAGGCAGCAGGAAAAGGCTGCTTGGGTTTTTTCTCTTTTATTGAGGATATC
>NC_051386.1:51524200-51529200 GCF_015228065.2 Penaeus monodon | reverse complement strand
CTCCCCATTCCTCCTTGCTTCAGTATTTGTCCCTCCATTCCCCCTTATATCAGTGTTTTACCCACCCCTTGTTTCAGTATCTGTCCCCCTATTCCCCTTGCTTCAGTATTTGCCCCCTCCCGCTTCACTGTGCTTCCCTCCATTTACCCTTACCTCAGTGATCTCTCGCAACTCGGGAGATCGTATGGGCGTTCCTCAGTGATGTTATTCAAGACGAAGCCATTTGGGGATAGAGATGATATTGGAAAAATGAATACGATACCCAGACCTATTCCAGTAGGTCTTCCCTTTTCCTCCTCCCTCGCTCCCTAGTCACGTGACTGACCCATCAATCAGCGTGTAATCAAACAGTTTGACATCCATTATTCACCCAGTTTTATCATTATGACAATCCCCCACAGTTGCTCCTTCGATCCTGTGTGATGGAGGTTCGCTTTTAGGGATGCGAGAGGACCTTGCGATTGGTCTGTATTTGGGGTCATTTTGAACCCTGTGACTAATGGGTCCGGCGGGTAATTAAGGGCCTGATTGGCTGCTGACGACACGTGGCTGGTTTTCGGTGGCTCGGGTACATGTCGCGTGGAATTAGCTAAGAATTTTAATTATCATTTTTAATTAGTTATTCCTCATTGACCATTGGAATAATTTGCTGACGTACGCAGTTGATTTAGTATAATATCAACGGTTTTGAAATAAACAATTTGTTCACTGACTTGCAGTTTGTTTTTATTCATTTATTTTTTATGCCTTTTGTCTCGGCTGATAACTTTACCTTGGGCTCTGATGTCCTTTCGTGTTAAAAATCGAAAATGCGAAGGATATAAATCCTTTCCTTAAGCCCTCAGCTCTGCACGATCCTCACGTCCTCACATATGCATAATTTACTGCAATATATCCCTCACTGCGTATGTCATTGCAGCTATATATTCGTATTTTTCGGTTTCATCTTTGACATGATGTCCGTGAGATGTGCTTGATACATATGCGGTCATGGTCGTTAGGATACAAGCCTACGCGCGCGCGCACACACACACACACACACACACACACACACACACACACACACACACACACTCACACTCACACTCACACACACACACACACAACACACACACATACATACACATACACAACACACACACACACACACACACACACACACACACACACACACACACACACACACACACACACACATTCACACACACACACACACACACACACACACTTCCTCGTACGTCCGATACGCTTTATATGCGAATGGCAAACATTTATTTTTATTCATGCTGTTACTCGCATTGATAACTCCCGCGATGTTTAATATATGGATTGTCCTTATGTCGAGGTTGTTTCATTAAGGTCAAGTATTGGGTCAGTGAAGTTTAATAAGGGAAGATCCATATGAAGTTTTCATAGCGTAGAAGAAATTCGATGACTTACACTATACTTATCTGAGCTAATCTAACTTATTCTTGGAAGACCGAATATAAATCTAATACTAAATCGGAAGCAAACAACATGGATGCAATAAATGAGAGGAAAGTAGAGTGATATAAGAATAAAAGCATGTGGAGGGAGCAGCCCCACCGCCAGCCCGACGTGTGATCCGGCCCCCAAGACCCGTGTCCTTATTATTCAAACACAGATTGTTGCACCGTTGCACTCATTCGGTCGTGCGACTTAGGATTGCACGCCGTGACCCTCGGACATGTTTAGTGTATTTGATATTTAGCGCTAATGCATAATGCAACGCGCGCGCAGACGATACGGCATCCAGCAATTGCATTCGCGTAGGATCAATGACAGGTTGCGGCATATAAGGAAGTTCATGGCCGTTGCTCTGAATTTTCTGAATGCAGATGGATTTATTTGGCCTCCCGGGCATTATCGGAGCTCGTTTCGAATCATTCCGAACTGTATCATTGCATGCGCTCGTGAAATTAACATGTGTAATGTTGCTTTGTTTTAAAAGCTTGTCTTCGTGTAAGGAAATGGGCGAGTTGTTGGAAGAATAATCGCGAGGGTTTTGAATACTGATTAGTCAACAGAGGAACAGAAAAACTCGTTAAATTTGAGAGAGAGGAAGAGACGGAGAGAACATCGCTTAAACACATTAGGAAAAATATTTGAATACTTCATGGCAGTTTCAGTTATACATTAGATCATAACAGAATACTCCAGTTTTGCAATTATCAAAGCAGAATATCATGCCGGCTTCCTCCCCCGTACAGGCGCCGGATATAGTAATTGGCTCTTGATATCGAGCGGGGAACCTTGATAATTAGTCACATATATACAGCCGAAGGAAATATCTGGCTAAATATAGATATCATCACTAATATTTTATCTCTATCATCACTATAATGGTGGCTGTATATCACTATAAATACCATACAATATATATAAATATACTATATACTATAAATAAATATACTATAAATACAATATTACACCTCAGTCATCACTATAATGGTGGCTGTATATCACTATAAAAACCATACAAGCAGTTCCTTCACCACCATCTCACGAATCAACGGCCGCCATCACCCGCACTGACGAAGATTCCGCTGCAATGAGACATCGTTTACATTTCTTTTGCCTTCCCTTCTCTCCCTCCTTTGCTACTCCAGGTCCTTCTCTTCCTTCGTAACTCATTTTTCATCGTCTTTGGTGTCAGGATTTTCGTTATCTTTATTATAATCATAATTATCAATCATCGTTTTTATTATTCACTTGATATCAAACTTCTTTTCAATCATCTCGTCCTTTTCATCCCTTCTCCTTCTCCTCCTCCTCCTCCATCTCCTCTTCTCCTCCTCCTCCTCCTCCTCTTCCTCCTCCTCCTCCTCCTCCTCCTCCTCCTCCTTCTTCTCCTCCTCTTCCTTCCTCCTCCTCCTCTTCCTCCTCCCACTCCTCCACCCCCTCCCCCTCCCCTCCCCCTGCCCTTTCCTTCTTTCTCCTCCTCCTACCTCCTCCTTTCCCTCCTCCTCCTACTCCTTTCTTCCTTTTCTGCCCCTCCTCCTGCTTTCTGCAGCAACATTGTTATGTTCTAAGTCACGTGACGACGCCTCTCCTCTGCGTCTACTTTCAGCGCCCGACACATCAATTTTTCTTCCAAACCTATTTCCTTCTATGTTCTTATGATTTCTTTCTTTATCCTTCCCTTTTAACGGACTTTATATCTTTCTATATTCTGTCTTTGTTTTTTCCTAGTCCACAGTCTTTTCATTGCAGTTTTTTTTTGTTCTTTGTCTTTTTGCTCCTTTTACGGGATTTCCCCCAAATTATCTTTCCTTTGGCATCAATCTTCTCTCTTTTCGCCCTCTAATCCGCCTTCACTTCTTGATCCAATCGTCTCTTATCGCACCCTCTCTTTTAACTCTTTCCCCTCGTCTACGTTATAATCTCCTCCTCCTTCTCCTCCGGTGCCGCATCCTCCTCCTTCTCCTCCTGCTCCTCCCTCTCCTCCCCTCTTCCTCCTTCTTCTCCCTCTCCTCTTCCCCTCCTCCTTCTCCTCCTCCTCCTCCTCCTCCTCCTCCTCCTCCTCCTCCTCCTCCTCTTCTTCTTCTTCTTCTTCTTCTTCTTCTTCTCCTCCCTCTCCTCCCCTCCTCCTCCTTCTCTTCCTCCTTCTTTCTCCCTCTCCTCTTCCCCTCCTCCTTCTCCTTCTCCTCCTCCTCCTCCTCCTCCTCCTCCTCCTCCTCCTCCTCCTCCTCCTCCGTCTCCTTCTCCGTCTCATTTTCCTTCTCCTCCTATTCCCCTTCTACTAATAACAGTTTTTTATTCAGCCTCACCCCTCTCGTTCCCCGCCCCTCCTTCTTACTTCTTATTTGACTTCTCTTCTTATTTCCGTTTTCTCCTCATCTTTCCTTGTCTTCGTTATTATCCACCTTCTTTTCTCTCTGCTCCGTCTCCCCTTTGTTCTTCATCATCACCTTCTACTTATTTTCTTTCATTTCCTCCTCCTCCTGCTTCTCTTCCTCTTCTTTCTCCTTCCCTCCTACTGCTGTTCCATTTCCTCATCTTCCTCTTTTTCCTCCTCCTCCTTATACTTCTCTTTTTCCTTCTATTATTCCTCCTACCTCCCCTCCTTCATCATACTTTTACTTTCCCTTGTCCATGTTCTCCCTTTTCACACAGTGCACGCATTCAGTACAAGATACATATCCGATTTTCACCATTGCTTGTTACAGTAAAAGTATAATATCCTTGCAAGCAGTGACTCATTGACTCACGACGCTTAATTTCGGTCAGTTGAATTAGCAATTGCACCAACTCTTCGTCTGATACTTTTGAAAACTGTACTATTTAGCTTTCAAAAAATATGTATTGGTTTGTGTAATCGTTTGCTGGTAACTCAGAGGTTCAAGAATGACAGATCGATGATTATGAGTGCAGAGAGGTTGAAAAATTGCAGACTTATATACCAGAGTGTTAAAGGTTGATAGTAATGTAAATAGCACTTTGCATTTTGCTGTATTGTATATGGTATTGGCAATAAAACTAGCAGTTGCGATGTAATAATGATTATAATCGTAATTATGTGCAGATGGATATCATGTTTTAAAGGCAACAAAAAAAAAATATTACTAACGCTCAGTCAGATCGCAAATAAACACAATATTCTCCCTATAGATATATTTTTAAAAACTTTATTGCATGCGAAATTTACCAAACATAAATAAAATACAGCACCCACGCTTTCACTTTGTTTATTGTTTAGAGCCTAGGGAGAGGGGAGAAGGTAGAGAGGGGAGATTGGTAGACGAGAAGGGGAGAAGAGGAGCTTGGGAGACGAGAAGGGGAGAGGGGGAGCTGGGGAGACGAGGAAAAAGGGAGAGGGGGAGAATGGAGGGGGGAAGGGGAGAGGCAAAGGGCGGGGGGAGGGGGTAGGCTTTCCTCTCTCAACGGCAGCGACTTCAACAAAACCGATGACAGACACGCTGGGTGTTCTGATGGCCTAAACTGCCGATATATGTTTTTTCTTCTCTCTGTCTCTATCT
>NC_051386.1:51501700-51514200 GCF_015228065.2 Penaeus monodon | reverse complement strand
TCTTCAAATATCACTGGACATGCACACTTTTCTTTTACGTTCCGAGCCAAAATACCAAATCGCAAGTAAAGACCGCAATTTATAGCGAATGCAAAGGAAGAAGACATTACGCCCAACGCCGCGCCTCATAGACAGTGGAAGAAACCGGTGATTAAGCACGCTGATACAGAGAAAACTTGAAACCTCAGTAATCAGACGAGTTTTTGGTCAGGATACGTCTGCGGGTTGCCGGCGAGGAGCGATGCGTAGATAAGGCCCAGCCCCCCATAGTGACTGCTTTGCTTGTCAGTGCAGCAGTACAGCAGGGAAGGGGCCTTGTTCGTGCTTGTGTGATGGGAGAATGGCTGGTGTTGTGTGACAGGACACAACTTAAACATACTTAATGTTTGTCGTGGTTGCTGTTGCCGATTTCAGTGCCAATTGGGAGAAAATGTTGGAACAAGCACCACGCGCCCCATCGATGCAAAAAAATAATTTTGGTGACTATTTAGGATACTACCTCTATCAAGACGGAGTCCACTGTAATCGAATTACCGTATGAAACACGAACAGTTCAAGATTCTCGATTTAAGGTGGATTTTGATTAGGAGTGATAGTACTATAAAATGCAAAGTCAGGTTTTCGAAGATCCCATCTGATGTCTTCTCTATCAAACTTGGTCTTAAACTTAGTTGATTTGTATTTAATTAAAATCTCCTTTTATGAGGATTTTAGTACATGATCATCGTGGATTGATGGCGCAACCAAAAATAATGTAACTCATATTTAAGCCGGAATTTATGGTGACAGGGAGTCCAGACAGATATCAGCAGGTGGTCAAACTTTATGAAGACAGACATGGGTACCTTTATCGAGGCAATGTAAAAAAAAAAACATATTTACCTTTGCTGGTCATAAGATAGAAAATAAATAGTTTGATTTCCAAATACCAGAATTATTTACAATCATTCATTACCTTATATGTCCAGTAATATTGTCCCTATGTAAAATATGAAGTGAATTGAATGAGATTAAGGACGTATGAATATAAATTTCCAAGTCGTATCAAGAAAAAAATATATTATTATATACTTCTGAGCGTCTTATCAGGAGCTTGAGGAACCGGTCTCGTCGTAGGGCAAGCACGGGAAACGTTCATAACAACACTAACAACTTCACTGTTACATTCCTGAAGGAGCCCGAGTTGAAAGAGTGAGAATCTTGACAGCATCTTGAGTATTCTTGTTATGCAAAATTCTGGAGATTTGATCTCTAACTGGGAAACTAGCGGGCGTCGAGAATTTCCCCTTAAAGAGTAATACAAAGAGAAATATGAACTTGTAAATGGGAAGAAAACATTTCTGTAGACTTGTGATGAAAAGGGAAAGCAATAATAAAAATATTGAAAGGTTAAAACGAATGATGATAATATGTTTTTGAGGCTTAATTGTAGCAAATGCATCAATACTGTGCTTTTGTGCCTCACATTTAATGTGCTTATCAGAAGTTATGCATTTGTTTATGAAAGACGGGTTAGGTGCGATGATATCTTGCTTTGATAGGTATCAAACATGAATTGAGAAGATAGCCAACAATCGTGGTCTGGCAGATGTTTTTTTTTATGCAATTTGCGCTCTCAACTCCCTGGGGATTGTTTTGATGCCTCTTCAAGACTTTGTCTGCCGGTAACCCCGTTTAATCATGTCGCGTGCCTCTTGTTGGAAAATAGAGGATGTCATACCTGTTTTTACAGCCATTTCACTGAAAAAACGCTAATTACATCATTAGCCAGGCCATTTACAAACGCAAGGAGGAACATCTTGGGAAAGATTACGCCAAGAGGCATCTGGAGTCATCGCCGTCTTTATATACAGTGATGCAGCATTTCTCTTCCTGCCAGAGCCGAGTATTTTTCAGCGAGCAAACCGATGACTCACTGCCGCTCACCAACAAAGGTTTAACGCTCTTGAACTCGTCAACAAGACAAGAAACGGAACTGGCTTCAATGACTCGCCGACCGCCATTGCTCACGGGTCGTACGTACGTCAGGTCTGGGATCCTGTTCTGGAATTTCATTACCCGGAGGATGAAGTCGGTTTGGTTGGTCATGAGGCTGGAATAGTGCATTAGTCATCTGATATTTTAAAAGGATATATATTTTTTTTATAAGTAGGATGATTTAATGCATCTAATGGATACGATTATATTAAGAGGCCTCGCTATGCTTGGTTTAACTTCGATATCGTTGATAATCATAACTAAAAAACAGTTTTAAAGAACTCGAAATACAATTTGAAATAGAATAAAGTATTATTGTTATTGTTGTTTTGTTCTTGTCGTTGTTGTTGTTATTATTATTATTATTATTATTATTATTATTATTATTATTATTATTATTTTATTTGTTATTTTATTTATTATTACCATTATCATCACCACCATCATTATAAATAGAAGTCGATAATAATTATGATAATGATGATGAGACTGTATAGATAAAAATTGTCAAACAAGGTTAGAAAAATAATATATGCATACTCTACTAGGGAGTGAACGCCCTAGAAGAGAAAGCAGGAAGATGCAAGGGAAAAAAATGCACAGAGTACGAGCCGCCATCACGAGGCGAGACCAGATCAGACAGCGGGTCGCCTTGAGACGGGTGTTCTCGGGTCTTCCTCTCCTCGCGTTGGATTCCTGGGGTATTTACATCTGATTTTGGAAAGGTTATCGTTTAATTACAAAAGCTCGATGATGTGAGAGGGTGATTAATTTTGCTCTTATCAAGATGGCGATGAGATGTGTACATGCTTATATTTTCTAACGTATTTGGTCTCCACGAGTGTGGTCATTAGGTTATTAATGTCCCCCATAAAAATGATACAAAACGCTTAAATGTGTCCTCATTTGGTCCCCACCAATATGGTCATTGGGCAATTAGTGTCCCAAGAAATTCGATGGAAATGCATAAAGGTGCTCGCGTGTGGTGCCTACCTGGAAGAAAGCAAGCCACACGCCCTGGCAATTAGTGTTGATTATGAATATCAATTAACAACGCATGCATCAATTTCGCGTTCCAATGGCAGGGCCGCTTGGCCCTCGGTGGGGTGAGCATGGGACAGGAACATTCGAGACCATAATCACGGCCTCATCAGCTATATAATTACTGTCGACTAAATTATGGGATTAATTATCGTCGAATCAGACTCGTAGAACACGTTGGGCTCGAGAGCAAGAACTCCAGGTGAGGTGGTTTGCCTTTAGGGTTTTTTACTTCAGTTTTTGTTTTGTCATATTTATTGGTTTATTGCAGTCCGTGTTCTTTCTGTTTTACATTTTTGTTTTCTGCGTATTGTCTATTCTGTAACCAGTCAGTTCTGATTTTCATTTTCTTACAATTCTCTATTGGTATATCAGTGTAATTAAATTCAATTTTCGTTAGCGCAGATTACTTAGATGAAATCGGAAGATTGGCTAATTCCATGACACTTTTCATCTGTCTGTGGCACTTCATTGACAAATAGCAAATGAAGGAGACATTGAATATTAAAAATACCAACCAATCATATTTCATGTTACATTTCACGTAGCCAATCAGAACATCCGCTTCCTCCCGTTTGAACTTTTCGCTCCAAAAAGCCTCAAGCATATGTATTTATTATTCTTTTCCGAGGCGGAAAAATCCTTGACAAGTTGACGATGACCGATAACAGGTTGTTTATAATTATTTGGTAATTAACAGGTTAGTGATCATAATTAAATGAAATAATAATATTATTGACACATGCTGCATGCACCCAGTTTTCACCAGCCTTTCGTGTGCATGTTCGCTTTATCAAAAAATACGTGTAGCGTATCATCTACGAATTAGAGTTCGTAAACTCCATCTAATAAGGAGCCTCTATGTGCTCGGCCTGTGGAGCCTACGGAAGTCGCTTGCCACCACCACTGTCGGGTGTTTATAATAAGTATCCTTGAAGTATAGTTTGCCACGGAAATGGCTTTCAGATTAAAATATTAAAAAAATAGTCGATCTTTTCTCATTGATTCCTTGTACAGTGGGAAAGGAAAGGAGAGGACTGGGGGAGGATAGGAGGGAGAGCGCGCTACATACACACACACACACGCGCGCGCGCGTGCGTGTGTGTGTGTGAGAGAGAGAGAGAGAGAGAGAGAGACGAGGGAGGAGGAGAGGGGAACGTGAGAGGGAGGAGGAGAGAAGGGGAGAGGGATGAGGAGGAGAGGAAGGAGAGAAGGAGAGAGAGAGGAGAGAGAGGAGAGAGGAGACGAGAGAGAGAGAGAGAGGAGAGAGAGAGAGGAGAAGAGAGGAGAGAGAGAGGAGAGAGAGAGAGAGAGAGAGAGAGAGAGAGAGAGAGAGGAGAGAGAGAGAGAGAGAGAGAGAGGAGAGAGAGAGAGAGAGAGAGAGAGAGAGAGAGGAGAGAGAGAGGAGAGAGAGGAGAGAGAGAGAGAGAGAGAGAGAGAGAGAGAGAGAATGTCAAACAAACAAACGGACAGCATTGCTAACGGCTCACACGAAGGAGAGGTGCGGTAGGAGGTCGGAAACAACAAAGGCGACAGTGAGCGGGCAAAATATCTGAGGATGTGAGAACATTCGTGTGATTGGAGATCGTGTGAGAAGTCAGGGCGTAAGCTCAAAGGAGGCAAGGGTCGGTGAGTTTGTATTTTTAGGCATTACATAGCTTTACTTGGTGAGACAAGAATTTACGAGTAGGACGCTCCGTGTAAAGGTAAATATTAGACTATTGTGCGTTTACAGAAGTGCATGATTGTCTGAACTTTTCGTCTTTCTGGGTGTTAATAGTGTTGTCGAGTGTTGGTGATTATGCACATTGCAAGATTTTATTTCTCTGTCTTCCTACTTGGTTGCTCTCTCTGTTTCCTACCTCCTCCAAAGCTATAACCTATTTGTGCTACCCACGCACTTTTCTCTTCTTCTCTCTTCTCTCTTATCTATCTTTTCGACTTCTGTGATCTCTGCACTCTTTCTCTTCTCTCTCTCTCTCAACGCCTTCTCTCTCTCTCTCTTCTCTCTCTCTCTCTCTCTCTCTCTCTCTCTCTCTCTCTCTCTCTCTCTCTCTCTCTCTCTCTCTCTCTCTCTCTCTCTCTCTCCCGTCTTTATCACTCCCGCATCATGCTTTCTTTTTCGCTGCGATTTTCCACACCCTAGCGCATTTACATATCTTGAAGTTTGTGAAGAATGTAGGCATATTTTTACTTATCTGTTCAGTGATCCTTGGCTATGCGTTGTGTTCCTCTGTGTATACAGGGTGATGATTTGCATATCTCATCAGGAGATGCTGTGCCGTACGTGGAGAGGTCTTGACCCGTGTAGGTACGCGCCCGGAAGTGCTCTCTCTCTCTCTCTCTCTCTCTCTCTCTCTCTCTCTCTCTCTCTCTCTCTCTCTCTCTCTCTCTCTCTCTCTCTCTCTCTCTGTGTATCATTCTTCTAAAGCAAGCAGACTATTCCTTGGTCATGCCATGTGGCACCCTTGCTTGAGGGATGACCTTCCATTGTGAATTCAAAGGCTCGCCGATTGAACTTGTAAGGTAGCGTGCTGCTAATCTCTAGCTTGTGTATAGTGTATATACACAGACGTGTGTGCGAGTGTATGTCTGAGTGTGCACCAAGTCAAATATAACTATATTGCAATGTATATATGATTCTATTTGTTTCTTCATGTTCACTAAAATGTTTATGTGTATATATGGATCTCGTGTAACAGTTTATACATCCTTTTAATCCTGTTCCATTCGACTGTTTATTGGCAGCCACAAATGTATACATATATCATTATGTATGTGCACGCATGTACACATACAGAATACCTTAGAAGACTAGGGACTCACGCATGCGGAAGTAATGTGATGCCAGTGAGAGGAATGCAATTGATGCAGCCGGTGATGGACGCACGGGGAGGGGGAAGGGGGAGAGAAGGGGTAATGAGGGAGTGACGTGGAGAATAATCCTCGCATAGTCTGGCTGAGGACTGACATGACCTGCCGTGCTCTAACGTGACCCAGCGTGACGGCAGAAAATTCGTGTCATGTCTCAAGAGCGCATTCGGGAAAACAGGTTCTCTTTACCATGATAACACGTAGGTATCGGGGAATGCAACAGATGAATAGTTGCGAAGAAAGCATAAGAAAAGGCCGATACTTTCATTTGCTACTGAATGAAAACGAAACAAAAGAAATATCTCTTCTTTTCTCTCAAACAGAGACGTGCATAAGCAAAAATAAAAATCCTGAATTTTCTTACCGCCTGATGTTCAATGTATTTCTTATTTGAAGTCAAAATCCATGACGATAACCGATCAACCAGATCTATCAGAGATAAGAGGTCATGATTTTTTTTCTCTCCCGCTCAGCATGGTTGTCGGGGAACATCAAAAGCTAGAAAAATATATACACGATACATTGGCTGAGCTAATAAATATGTAAAGAAATTGATGGTGTAGAGATAATATTATTTTTTGTTATATATACATTTTTTTTATTTTTTTATTTTTTTTGTTTACTGGTGTTATTTATCATTATTGTTGTGTGGTCTACACTGATAACTATGGCATAGTTCTTTAGTAGTTACAAATTAAGGTAAATTGAGTTGCCATTATATTGTATGATTATATACCTCTTTGATGTAGAAAAATATATAACGTCTCAAATAAAATACATCGCAGCGGACAGTTATTGCCGTTGTTACAAAAACTGGGATAACGTAATGATGCATCAATAATTTTTTTTTCATTCTCGAAAACTAAGGCCAACGCTTTGGTCTTTGGCTGGTTAGTGAACTTCGGAAGGTCGCGCGCGCCTCGAGGTCGTGGCCGGCACTGCGCTTCGCCGCCTGCGTGTGGGCACAAAGGGCGCCTTGGGCCTCCGTCGCCTCGCCCGGGGTTCACTGGGCGGTCGACTGGGGTTGGATCGAGAGTCATTGATAGTTGTTCTTTTGGAATGGCTTTTGTTCATTCATTCATTCATTCCTTCGTACATATTCTCATTTTTGTATATATAGTTCATTAAACAACGTAGAATATTAATGGAGTGAGTGGAAATTGTAATAGAAATATGAATAAAAATGATAAGTGGATTTGATGATTACAATGTATTAAATGTTATATATAAAGAGAAATGATGTCAATCTCAAATAGTTATTTAAATAGGTTTGAGATGTCATCGTGCAGTTGAAATTAACTGTACAAATACCAGACATTCTACATATTGCAATAAATAGTATATCAGTCCCCACGCAGTATCGCTCTCCTCTTCTCCTCCCGAAGGTACTCTGCAAGGTACACTTGCTGCTCCGGTTATTCACCTTTCATTCTTTTTTTCTTCAAGGATGGCTTTACCATTTTCTGTAATGCTTCGTCTTGATAAAGCTTTTTCGGGTGTGGTTTTAAAAAATGGTTATTCATTTAAATACGAAACGGAAATAATATTTTATCCGGGTATTGAACAAAGTGAATAAAATCACAGATAGGTGACTACATTTTACTTTGAAAAACGGCCTGGAAGAGAGGTTTTACACTGCATGGATAGTTACAAGTAATCAGGTTCTCGTTTTCTTTCCGCGAGTGGTTTCATGGGTTGACTGAAGAAACACAAAGTGTGACGCTCCACTACTTTTGCACATCCGCCGACACCAAATTGCATCTTATTGCATCAACGCGTTCGTGCCGGATATGAAAATTACCAATAACCATCGTCTCCATATGCAAGGTGAATTTTGTCCGACGTTTAGTGTAGTGTTGATTATGATTTTCTGAAGGGATAGTTTTTAATTAGTCTTTTCTTGTCATGATGATGTATAAGATGTATGTAAACATGTACAAATTATGGATAGCAACCAGTCATTGTAGTATATCTGAAGACCAGAATCAACAAATCGTACAAAAAAAAAGCAAATCAGTTTTCAGTAACAGCGCCAAGTCGGAAACCCGTGGTCGCTTCCGCACGCGCCCTCGGCCTCTCATCTTGCGCCCGCGGCCGCCTCTTCCACCGGGCTTGAGTCACGCACGGCTGACTCCTCGCGGCCTTGTCTGCTTACCTTGCTAGTAATTGATGGCCTTGTTGGCGTAGAGCGGCCTTGCTGACATCGGCTGACCTTGGAAATGGCTGACTGGTCATTTCGCTGCCTGCCGATCTCGTTGACAAGAATCTGATTAATGGACAGTTTCTTGTCATGCTGCTGCTCGTGTCGTGTACGTGTTAGCCTTGTGTTTTGAAGTAGCTTTCATTATCCGCGGGTACATTTACTTTCTCGCCTGTTACCTGTTGATTTTTTTTCATTTATTTATATTTTTGACATTGTTTCGTAATTTTGTTTGATTTAGCAAATAGTTTTTTTTTTTGGTGTTGTTGTTGTTGATTTCATTTAAATTGTTTATTCTTTACAGCGATTTAAGTTACACTGTGGTCATGAGCAAGCATTTAGGCAACGAATGTTATGTATGTCGAACGAAAATGCATAATAGACCGGGATGTTATTTTGAAGTTTAAGCTTCCTGTGTCGATCCTCATGTTTCTAGCGTCTTATTGTTTTTCGCAGCTGAAGTTATTGTCAAGGTAAAGGTCATTACACCTTGGTGCAGACACCTCTACATTTGGAACGAACACATTTACGACGTGTAAAGTGACTATCAGGTGACAGTTAACGATACTAAATGGCGGGAGGCTATAGCAATCAGCAGATTATTATTATTCCAGCAGTAAGGACATGGACCTTTAGCGACGAAGCAAATGGACTGATCACGCCCATGTTGCCGGACTTTACAGCAGGCCAACTGACCACGGAACAGGTGTCCGGTCCCCGCTGTAGGCGAATGACTAAGGCCTCCTTCGCCACAGCAAGACGCGCCCTAGACCTCCCGCGGGAGACGTAACAGGTGATGGAATGGACAAGTTTTTGATCACATTCTTTACCCCTGTGGCTGAGAGCAGCGTCCTCCACCCAGCACGCGATTATGGCCCTTACTGTCGCCTGTCAGCGCCCCGCTTGTTTACTCCGGCGGGACCGGTGTTTTGCGCCTTATCGGGATTAGCTTTCGGGACACAGAGGGCTGCGCCTTTCCTTCTGGAAATGGTGGAAGAAACGCGCGCTGATCGCAATTTCATGGAAAAAGCCAACGGAAACAAGCAGCCCTGCATGCATGGTATTCTACATTCTGGCATATATACATACATTACTAGGAAACATCGAAACTATAATAGGATTCCAGACTGTTTTCCATAAAACAAGTAGCAGTTGTTTGTGTCGCCGGAGTTAATCCCGCTTTGTCGGGGTTAACTTTTGGAAGATGGATGACAGCGACTTTCCCTTTGAAAGTGTTTCAAGAAACTTGTCAATTAAGATAGCCACGCAGATGCAACACATCGGTTCTATACACGCACGACGCAGATAGCACACACAACACAACCAACAAACACCACACACACACCACAACACACACACACACACACACACACACACACACACACAACCACACACACCACACCAACACACACACACACACACACACACACACACACACACACACACACACACACACACACACACACACACACACTTACAGTTCACATTTTCTTGTGAACATATTCCCCCGGGAAACAGAAAATACATATCCTCAACGTCAAAGTGTGTGATGTCTCCTTGAACAAACGCCCATGGTTGTATGCAGTAATCTGGCTGGAAGGTTTCCGCTTTATTGAAGTCTCTTGTTATCAGCAAAGGAAATAGCAACGTGTTTGTGTGTGGTTGTGTACATGATTTATATGTATAAATTTTAATACGACTATGTTTCCGCGAGTCTTTGTTGTCTGGTCATCCGCCTATAACTGGCTGAAGCGGAGAATGATATGCCACATTTCGTGTCAGATTTTTTCTTTCTATCTTTTTATATATAATTACGTCTGGCCGAAACAAGAATCTCGTTTCAACTTTGTTTGTATTATGGACGGGCTTTGTTGGTGTTTTATCAATGATGTGTATGTTTTACATATTATTATTTATGTATCTGTTATACATTATATATATATATATATATATATATATATATATATATATATATATATATATGTATATGTGTGTGTTATGTGTATGTGATGTATGTATGTATGTGTATATTGTATGTTATGTATATGTATATGTATATGTATATGTATATGTATATGTATATGTATATGTATATTATGTGTATTATTATATATATATATAATATATATATATATATATATATATATATATATTATATATGTATATATATATATATTATATATATATTATATAATGTTTTTTTTTTTTGTTTTGTGTGTGTGTGTGTATGTGGGTGTATTTTTATATTTATTAAATGTGTATGTATGTATTTATTATATATTTCCTAACTTGCCACACGGTAGTTTTTTATGTTGTGTTACTGATGAACACATTTTCGTTTCTTTTCAGGTACGTGATACGGCCGGATAAATGAAAGAACACAAAAGACCCTCATTGGTAAGTACTGTAGAAACAAACACACACACACACACACACACACACACACACACACACACACACACACACACACACACACACACACACACACACACACACACACACACACACACACACACACACAATGACCACACAGATACGCAGTAATAATAGCATTAGTTCCAGATTATGAAACTATTGTTAATGATACATTTGTTCTCTTTTAAGGAGGATGACGTATTAATAAATAGCAATGATAATAACAGTAGTAGAATTAGTAATAATGTCAGTAATAACGATACCAATGCAATAATCATAGTTAAAATAATCAAAATAACAATTGTAACTGTTATGATGATAATAATTATGATTATTATCATGAATATTTATACGAGTGATGACATGGTATTTATGTGGATAATGATAACAGTGATGAGATTAGGACTAAGAATACCTGAATCTAATATCATGATGGTGATAAGCAAAGGTTTTCAGTGGAAAACTTTTCCCTTTGATCTTAAGATTATCATCGATGAAACACTCATAATATCGAACACGATAATAATAATAGTGACATTTATATCACTACTACCCAGTTGGATAATCGGCGAAAAGATAATGTAACTGGCAGATGAACCAACAGAAGCCCCGGGAAAAGTCGTAATGATAATGATGACAAATCTTTATAGCCGTAGATGGTGCGCCTTAGATCCGCCCTCTCGGGCCTTGGACGTCAGCATGATAATGATGGTAATGATCATGGATAATGCTCATTATATTACTGATAAGGTTTGCTTTTTATTTTGATTTTCCCTGATTGTGATTGATGCCACCTGTGGATTAGATTAATTTCGAGACAACAAGGATTTTCAGCTTATGATGTTTCTGTCAGGGATATTGATGATAAGAGAGGGAGAGGGAAAGGTTAACATGGAAAAAAAGATGATGAGATTGAGCCTATATATGTAACTCATTCGCTAGCAACATGGGGTCGGTAGCAGATTTGAATCCCTATTTCTCTAAGGAAAATAACTTTGGATGCCACGATGATAAAGTCGGTGGTGGAAAAGAGAAACGCTAAGAATGAAGAGGTGAGATGGAGCATATATATTTAACCCAATATGCAAGGAACCGACATCATAAGCAAATCTGAGCTCCTTTTCTCATAAGAAAATTGATTAAACATTAAACATGACAATTGAGGGTGAAGTAACAAAAAACATAAACAGAACAAGAGTATTGTGTAGGTAAAGTAATCATATTTAACGAGAAGATTTTGAGATAAACCATTTATATATATCAGGAAGATAGTGAGATGGAACGTTTTTATATTTAACTAGAAGAATGGTGAGAGGGAGAATTTATATTTAACTCTTTCCATTTGCAACAAACATCGCAAGCAAATTAGTGACCTCCCTTTCAACCAAGAGAAAACGTAAAGAGGAATAATAAACGTCTACTTATACAACTCACGCGGGCTAAGGAAAAGTACCTCTAACTACCCTACTTCTGTACTAACATTTACCTTACTTATGTAAATTTCCGACCCCACCGTTCCCAACAGTGCAATCATGGCGTACATACATTATCACTTACAGTCTTTTCAGGGTTAAGTGATTTAGAAGGGCACGGCCACCCACGCTTTTTTTTCTCTTTTTATCTCGCTTCAGTTTCTCTATAGTATTATTATGGTAATACACCCTTAGAGGTTCCTTTAAGGGGGGGTTTCTTAGTGTTAGTGCTGGTCCTTCGTGGTTAGCAAACGCTTGTTAGAGCTCGTTTCTGGTTGGTGCACTAGAAGGGCTCTACTTTTTTTTTTTTTTTTTTTTTTTGGGGGGGGGGGATAAGCAGAGTCGGCTGTGTTGTGGGTTCTTTCATATTTTAGGTTTTTTTTTTCTTAGTCACAGATAGTCCAGGGTGATATAGTACTTCCTTCTGTAATTGTGGTTTGTTGAATATAATTTTCTTTAAGTGAATCACTTGGAATTATAATCACTCAAATTATTCATGACTGCGGTGCATGATGTGTGAA
>NC_051386.1:51486700-51489200 GCF_015228065.2 Penaeus monodon | reverse complement strand
ATTCAGCTTCATCTTGAGATCTTGTGATGCCGCAGACCTTGCCGGAGTGTGGCGAGCCGGCGACACCTGTTATGGCAAGATAAAACTGTATAATACAACTTTCGTTTATAATGAAGGTGCCGGATGCTGTACGTGTAACTTCTGGCTCGTGTTCTCTGCCGGGACCTGGTTTGTTATTCATATGGCACGATGCGTGTGTTGTGACCCAGCTTCATTTTATTAGTCAATGTGGGTTTTGAATGAGTGGATGCGTTATTTTTATGTGCTCTCTCTCTCTCTCTCTTCTCTCTCTCTCTCTCTCTCTCTCTCTCTCTCTCTCTCTCTCTCTCTCTCTCTCTCTCTCTCTCTCTCTCTCTCTCTCTCTCTCTCTCTCTCTCTCTCTCTCTCTCTCTCTCTCCCTCTCCCTCTCCTCTCCTCTCTCCTCCCTCCCTCCCTCCCTCTCTCCCTTTCTCCCTCTCTCCCTCTCTCTCTCTGCCTCTCCCCCTCTCTCCCTCTCCCCCCTCAGAAGGTGGGTCACATGATATCATGAGAGAGGAAGACGCAGGTGATCAAATACCAAAAGAGAAAGAATGTGTGTATGAGCCGGTTTACACCGTCAGGCATCGTGCAATAGCTCCTCTCCACCTGGCGGACCGTTAACCCAAAATTATCGATGCCAAATACGGAAAAGCTAAACGAGGCAGCTATGGTGTATGAGTAAAAACCACGAATTATGTTGTTAGCTAAAGGACGCTACATGCATACGACATACGGTTGATAATGCTGTCCCTGGAGTATGCATACCGTGAGTCTCTCTCTCTCTCTCTCTCTCTCTCTCTCTCTCTCCTACTCCATCCTCGTCATATGCTCTCTCCTACGTACTCTCCTCGTTCTCTCTCTCTCCTCTCTCTCTCTCTCTCTCTCTCTCTCTCTCTCTCTCTCTCTCTCTCTCTCTCTCTCTCTCTCTCTCTCTCTCTCTCTTCTCTCTCTCCTCTCTCTCTCTCTCTCTCTCTTCTCTCTCTCTCTCTCTCTCTCTCTCTCTCTCTCTCTCTCTCTCTCTCTCTCTCTCTCTCTCACTCACTCACTCACTCCCGCTCTCATCAGCAGAGATGATTTTAGAGAGGGGAGAGTGTGAGTGAAAGAAAGAAAGGAAACAGACAGACAAATGCACAGACTCCACCCACCCATAACTCCATAAACTCGAGCATAGCGAGCCCTTCATTAAATGCCCGAGAGTTCAGAGCCATTACGAATCCTTCGCTAGAATTAGAATTAGAAGCTATTAGAAGCCCCCACCTGAGGACCCCAACATCCTACCTGGAATGCCGGCACCCTCCTTTTCCAGCCAGAGTTAATTAACGCGCCAGCTTAGACTAATTGCACTTCTCGAGCCCATTAATGTGTTATATGAGATCACATCAGTGGGTGAGTTATAGGCTTAATTAATATAACTAGTGATTACTGCGGTATTCCGACGGCTAGGGTGTGCGTGGAAATGTGATCTGCAGTCGCGAGAACAGGCGAATATCTCGTGGTAAATTGGCAGTCTGGGTTTAGTGTTATTGCTGTTAATTGCGACAGAGAGATCGTCATCAGGGGAAGATCTGCCTATGATTATATGGTGTTCTTGGGCTTCATTCATCGGGTTTCTGGATCTGTTTCGCCCCTTGCGGTTTTGCTTCGCCCGACGTCCCGCCTCTCGCTTCATTTCATTGTGTAGTCAGATCTGAATGTCTTCTTGCTGTGTTATGTTTTTTTGGGGGCTGTCAAAAATGTGTTTTGATATGTTAATAGGTAACCCACTTGTATTTTATTACTTTATTAGGGGTGATGGTAGTAACGGATGCGTGTGTGTGTGTGTGTGTGTGTGGTGTGTGTGTGTTTAGTTTGTTTGTTTATTTATTTATATAAATGTCTATTTCCTAACACAACATCTCTCTCTCTCTCTCTCTCTCTCTCTCTCTTCCTCACTCCTTCCCTCCTTCCCCCTCTCCCTCCCTCTCTCCCCCTCTCTGCCCCTCTCCCTCCCCCTCTGCCTCCCTGCCTCCATTCTGTGCCACAGGTTATGAAAAAAACGAAAACATTCCATCGGATTTCCTTTCACGAAGCTCCCATTTTCCCGCGACATGACGTAGTTCAAAGCCCTCTAAGCTGCGACGCCATCTCGGAACTTCGCGTCTTACCATTTTTTCTTGAAACTTTTCTTTCTTGTTGCCTTATTTTTCCTTTCTCTTTTACCTTTTCATTTTTATGATAACTTTTTGAAAATTATTGGTTTTGTTTTGCTTTTTTGTCGGATTTATTTGTGCCATGCATTTTGAAGATATTTGGCGGATGATATTGTGAATATGACGGAATATATTGCAGAAATATCCTAGATTAATATTTTTATTTAATCAATAACGTTAAATTAACAAGAAAATCCCCACCTCATCCTGGATCATTAATAATCCTCAGCTCTCTCCCCCCCTCCCTCTAACTCTTAGAACATTACTGCCTACCTCAATCTACCCCTACCCCA
>NC_051386.1:51474200-51481700 GCF_015228065.2 Penaeus monodon | reverse complement strand
TGCGGTAAAGTCCGCTTTCACGCATTGGTTGCTTGTAAGTATTCTGGGCACGTAAAGGAGCATCACCTTTATGTTTGTATACAGTAAAAAAATATGTAAATATGCATTATTTACGTATGCTTTTCTCCGCCTTGTTGCTAAACAATATCAGGAAGAATGAGAGAGAATTTCAAAACTTGTTGTGATAAATGTGAAATAAACGTGTGCTGCAGGTTTTCTCCAGTGTTACCTAATCAAGACTTTAACGTGATAGAATGTGCTTTTAAACATGTTGAGAACTGCATGATCTTGAATGCTTGTTTAACCATCCTCGTTAACCTTACTGTCGCTCTCATCACCTTCACACCAGACTTGATATTTATATGGTAGCATACCCCCTCTCAAATCCCTGACTTCAGATGCGGCGGCGCTCTTCTATGGCAAAAGGGATTCACAACCTTTCGCCAGGTGTGCCACCTTAATCCCTCTTGCCACATTAAGTAGTGAAAGCTCTACCGTGTTCTGTTCGACCTCAAGTGCCTGCAAAGTCCACTCTAGTAACAGATTGTAAACATGAAAACCAAGGAGGCTCTGAATCGGGTGAATCTGGTACTGAACATTTTTAATTATTACAAATTTATACATGTGTATGTATGGAAATATGTGTGTGTCCCATTTTTTAAAACTATTTTATCTCTTGTAAAATATATTTTTTGTTTAAGAATTGCTGCTTGGTTGAATCAGTTCAGTTGTTTATGTTTTTTTTTGTGAATTGCTACCAATTTCTGGCTTACCCCAATCCCGCTTTTAATTAGTTCCAAGTCCCGAATAAAAGAAAAAGAATTTTCGCTCTTTTCCCTCGTGGCAGTAATTTGACACTCCTAGCTGCCCTAACGCACTTCCCCGTTAGCTTCTCCTGCTCCTTTGCGGGGCCTCTTTGCAACCTCCGCTTCTTGCTGCGTCCTCCTTTTCCTCCTCTCTTCTGCCTCCTCCTCTCCTCACATGCATTTGCTCTTCATTTTTAATTACCTACGACTCGTCTTCTTTCTCTTTATGTTTTTCTCCCTTTCTCCACTGTTTGTTTTTCTCTATCGTTTCTAATTTCTCCTTCACTTTCCTTTCTAGTATTTTTTTTCCGTCCCTCCCTCTTTTATTCCTTTCACATTAATCCACTCTCCCTATTCCTCTTCCTCCTCTACTTCTTGATCCCGTTCCACATCTTCTTTCCCCATCCACCCCTCCACCCCCACTCCACTCCCCTCCCATCCACGGTGCATGTTAGTGTTGTTGAGTCCGTCACTACGCGAGCAACATGTGCAAACTGACCTTGAGCCGGCGTAAGTTATGTGTGAGCTCTAACATTTCCTGGTAAGCTCCCCCATTCCCCCTCCTCCGCCCCCTCCTTTCATCCTCCTTGCCCCTCTCCACTTCGCCCCCCTTCCCCCCTTCAGCCTCCTAACCCCCCCTTTCCTTCCCCCCCTTTGTGTTGCTCCGCGCAAGAGGATGTACGCTACGGAATGTACATGGGCAGATAGTGTACACCTTATTGAATCGGGGAGAGGTTGTCCGATGGGGAACGGGGGTTAATGTATGGGCCAAGCGCGCGATAGTAACACATTCGAACTCGAGTAGATCGTAAACCAGTACGCTGTGTTGTGGGAATGGTACGGAATCCGCGTGTTATTCTAATGTTGAATTGTTAGTTGCAATTTAGATCAGGTCTTTCACGTCTTTAGGAGGTATTGTTTTATATCCTAGACTCATATATTCAAATAAATACGCGCGCACACACACACACACACACACACACACACACACACACACACACACACACACACACACACACACACACACACACACACACACACACACACACACACACACACACACACAAAACACACACGCCGCCCACAAAATTATGGGAAAAGTACGTGCTTCTGAACACCTGCAGCGTTGACCAGACACCGCCCAGTGAAGACAATGAGAAGGAAAAAAGAACAAGGAGCGTATTACCGGAAGCCGTAATTTACATGCACCCAGAGCAGATGATTTACACACAGCCAGAGGGCCGGGGAATTACTTTGGAATTACCCCAAGAAAAATCGTTCGCATTTCCCGCGGCGAGGGCTGGCGCACATGGCTCCTGGTCGTAAATAAGCGGCCCATGAGCCCCGGATGAGGCGCACAAGGCCCTCATGACCACTCCCTGACCAGGTGACAGTCGTCAAGAGACACTTGCCAGCTCTCCTCGTGCGCTCAACTCTCCCCCTGCGAGGCTGTCTGCGTTTTTGTATCGGCGTCGGAATGCTTTTCCTAATCCGGGGATCCGTGTTGCTGCTGCGGCCTGGCGCGCCTTGGGCCTCGCTTTTACGAGGCTTCGAGAACTCTTAAAGCCCTCGCGGGTTCTTATTGATTGTTGAAAGTGGTTTTCTTCCTATCGTCACTTGTCACTTTCGTTTAGGTCTATAATTTTTTTTTCCATTGAGCCTACTTATTAGGTGTTTCCAATTAAATATCACATTTTTATTGGCTGTTCATGGTTCTCCCGAGGCATTTACGGCCTTCTTTGGGGTCAGTGAGGACCATTCAAAGGCCATTCACACCCTTATTGGTCCCTCTAGACCTTAACTTTCTTTATGGTAAGGACACAGACAGCGCAATTTAAATAAAAGCAGCCGATTCGTTTCCTTTTAAATAGGCCCCCGCTTCGTTTCTCCTTTTCCTCGCCTTTGGTTTTCTTTCATTACGTGGAGACGGGGATCGCCACCTCGGTCAGCAAGTGGCCAATGCAGAGGAAGTGCTAATGGGGCGGGCGATCCAGGTGTCCGTGGCCCCGGAGCCTTTGTTTCTGCATTTGCCTAATTGTCCAGAACTGGTTTCGAGGGAAAAAAAGAGACAGAAGTTGCTGATGTGTTTCCCAGATGTCGCTCAGCTACTGTTGTTCTTTGTTTTTGTCTCTGTGTAGAGAATGTGTGGTCGACGAGGCGTATAGTCCTCTGTAGACAATATTCTGTAACAGAGCCAGGGTTCTTGTTATAAAAACATATTCAGAGAGAGAAGGAGAGGGCGAGAAGGGGAAGAGATGAATATAAGAGAGAGAGAGTGAGTGAGTGAGTGAGAGAGAGAGAGAGAGAGAGAAAGAGAAAAAAGGGAAAGAGGGAAAGAAAGAGAAAAAGAAAGAAATAAAGAAGGCAAAGGCGGACGTGCAATAAACAGACGAGGAGAACGGTAAAATGCAGAGTATATCATCACGTCATATCGTTAAGTCTGTCATTACACATCCCGCGTGTGTGCGTGGCCTCCGGCTAGTTGGCAGCAACCGCAGACAAAAACACTGCGTCATCGTCCTTGCGGTTACAAGCCACGGTTACACTTTCATTGCACTGGCTTCGGTTCCTTGTGAATTTTATTGCCATACATGCACCATTTTATTTCCTGCATCGGTTATCGTTCCCGCTGGTTGGGATTTCTGCAACGGCGCTCTGCAGTATGCAACTGCGGGAGATTTTTTTTCCTGCAGGTAATGGCCATTAGCTTAATTGTGTTTTTTCTTCTTTTTTTTTGTCTACGTTCAGAACAGGATATTCTCTCTTTGTATCTTACTACGATCTATCTATCTGTCTGTCTGTCTGTATGCCTATCTATATATCTATGCAATTTACTATAATTGCTACTGATAATCCAAAATCGTTATGCGTTCTGTGTGAAAAGAGCGAGAGAGAGAGAGAGAGAGAGAGAGAGAGAGAGAGAGAGAGAGAGAGAGAGAGAGAGAGAGAGAGAGAGAGAGAGAGAGAGTGGGGGGGGGGGGCAGATAAGCAGACAGACAAATGGCAGGGGTATGAGTAAGAGTAATAAAATGAGAGAGAAAGCACCCGAAAAGAAAAGTTTCGTGCTGGCTACGCGCGCCGTATGCCTGCACACATGCCATACAGCTGGAAAACTGCAACATGGAAATTCATACGCCGACATATGCTGGCCAGAATGTTCTGAACAAAAATGAATGCTCGCCGGACATGCTCTGCATATACGGCCGATTTAACTTAGTGGAGGAACAAGACTGAAGTGTGCATGTTACTGGGGATTTGTTTGAGTTTTACATGGACGATGTTCATGAAAGGCTGCATCTTCTGCGGGGCTTCCTTTCCTCGGGTTCGCTTATTCTGGTTCGTCATGAACTGATGTTTATTTTTTTATTATTGTTCGAATGCTGGTTGTGTTAATAAGTACATTTTTGGACAAAACAGATTATCGGTGGAAATTACAAAGTAAGTATGCTTATAAAAAGGTAATCCAACAATGGGATGTTAATATGATTGATAACTACAGGTACATGAGACCTTGTAGCTGCTTACGACTTATCCGCGCATCATTACATATACATTCTCTATACATCCATCTATCTAAATCGTATAACCTTGGTACGTTTCTTCATTCACATCACGGGTATTTTAAAAGTTAATTAACATCCTCAGGTAACATATAAAAACGTTACTTGCATACGATAACCTCCCTGCGTTCCAATGGACACCCGTCGTAGTCAGGTGTATCAAGGCTGTGTATGGAATTGAAAATGTTAATGGAGACAGAGTTTTACGATGCGAGACTCTTGCGCGGAGTTAAGACGTTTTTCGTCGGGCACGGAAAGGTCAGTAGACGGACGTTACGGTAGACTACACTGGATATTGTAAGTTTGATGCATGAAGAAGAGGGAAGTTGAATTACACTGAAGATACTTGGGTTGAACTAACTGAACACTGTACTTAACGTTGTAGATTAGTTGCCTTAAGATGTGTGTGTGTAGATTGGACTACACTGAACACTACTTAACGCTACAGTTAATATGCTTTAAGAGGATGAAGGTTTGGCTACACTGAACACTCAAAGATACCTTTTCATAGAACAAGGGAGAACCAAAACAGGTCAGACTGAAATAAACGCAGTGTTAGGTAGTTCTCGTGGTCATATTAGGTGAAGTTACTGTGATTGTCGGTGTTACTTGGTACTCGTGCTGGTTTGGTAGTTGTTGTTTATATTTCATGTTGGGATTAAGTCGGTTTGTTTCTTTGGTTGTTGTGTTATAGTAGTTTTGTGAATCATATTGTTATTATATAATTCATAGATTATGCTACTGCACAGGGTCAGGGATGTAGGAAGAGGGCAAGGGAAGTAGGACGAAAGTGGTTGAAAAGTCATGGTATTTATTTGAACGTCCAAGGCTATTTTTTTACCATACTGATAGAAACATTTTGAAATACTTTTCCTTTAGAGAGAATAGAATGAACATAGGGAAGATTGGCTTCTTGAAATACGCAATGAAACCAATAAAGTGACCTGTGAAACTAGCATATTATTTTTCGACAAAATCACAATTACAGTTGCAGTTTTAGTATAGAAGTAAAGGAACTGATGAATGATATCAGATTTCGGGAAGACTTTAAAGATGACATTAAATGATAATAATAAAAAAACTAAACAGAAATTAAGGTAAAAAATCTAGTTAACCAAAACAAGACATGGAAATTTTCTGTTATTCACTAAATGGACATTACAAAAGGAAGTCAATCTGTATTGTGCGCACTTACGAATAAAAAGCCTGCATGACTTTTAATTCCCAATTCACGTGTCTGCAGGGGAGGCGATCGGGCCATCGACATAGTGAATTTCATTTCGGGCAACGCCAATGATGCCATTAATTGTATTATCCAATTAGTCATGCTGTTCCATTATCCATAGGATTATAATACAATATATATGCTGATGTTGATAACAATTTTATTATTCTGAACGTGCAGGATTAATTAAGTTACTTATCCCCGAGGGGCTTTCGCGTCGCAGGAACGAAAACGGGGCGATGCTTTTTGTCGCCTCGCCAGCGCAGGAGGGAGAAGGGGATCTGATTTGCGCCCTCCCGCGTCCCCGGGGAAGCGTTTTTATCCCCTTCGGGAGGAGGTGAGGAGATCAATACCGGGAAGGATGCTTCGTGACCTTGACCCCGTGGCTGTGGGGCCGTGTGGCCATGGCCCGGTCCCCTGACGGAAGGGTTCTGGGGGGAAAGGAGGGGAGGGACCTCAAAGGAGAAAATATATTTGCACCTATGTGTGTGTTGTGTTGTGTGTGTGTGTGTGTGTGTGTGTGTGTGTGTGTGTGTGTGTGTGTGTGTGTGTGTGTGTGTGTGTTGTGTGTGTGTGTGTGTGTATATATATATATATATATATATATATATATATATATATATATATATATATATATATTATATGTATATATGCATGTGTGTGTGTGTGTTTCTGTTTGTGTCTGTGTCTGTCTGTTTGCCGTCTGCCTGTCTGTCTGTATTATGTATTATGTATGTATCAAGGTGGCGACATGATTGAATCTGGGTTGATCTACATGTGTGTGTGTGGTTGTTTGTTTGTTTGTTATGTGGGTGTGTATGCGTATGTGTGTGAGTGTGGGTATGTGTATGTCGGCGTGGGTATGGGTGGGTCGGTGGGTGTGCACGCAAAAACACACACACTTGCTTGAGATTTGCGAAGTTCTGGCTTCGCCCGGGCCTTTCACTTATAAACACACTAGATTTATATAAAAGCGTACACGTATTGGTCGCCTGTATCATGGTCGCCTGTATCAGGAAGGTTGTCATCCGAATAAACACTTATTATATTTATCACCACTATCACTGAATCCCCCCCCCCCAGTAAAAAAAATCCCGGCCTGCGAAACAGTCACTTTCCTTTGCCTTCCCCTGCACCCCCAGGAGGCCGGCGGAGCCCTAGGGGTGAGGCCGTAACACTCGTCTCGAGAGGCATTGTTTATGTTCCGACCGCTGTGACATGAGGCTCAAGGTGGCACTGTGACCTCCCGATTGTCTCTCTTACTGACCCTGCTGACCTTTCCTAATGGTTCCTTTGTTTCTGCTTTAAGATCTTAACCGCGTCACCCTAACCCCTCCCTCTCCCCACCCCCTTTTCTCCCTTCTCTTCCCTTCGCTTTAACAGCTTTACGTGTCTTTAGGTTTCACTTTTCCGCTTGAATCTTTCCGCTGTCATGTACGAGTTTCCTTATTTATTTTGTCGTTATTTTTTCAACTTAATTACATTTTTCATGTATATGCCCATTCATTCAAGCTTATTTTTTCTTTTCCTCCTGATTATATGATTATTATTATTTTTATTTATTTATTTATTTTTTATTTATTATTATTATTTTTTGCTGCCTAACTGTTATTATAATACTAAAGCTTTTTGCTGTTATAATTTTGTGTTGTATTTATAGCCTAAATATTCATTTTCTTTTCATTGCAGGTACGTGTTGATAACTACATTCCTGGAGTGTTACTTCCACAGTAAGTTACTTCCTTCATTCTTTGGCAATTTGATCGGCTTGCTTTAAGTCCTTTGTTTTCACGTTGCGTATTTATGTGTTTGCTTGTGAATATGGGAAAGTAAGTGTATTCACAAATTATTACCTTTCAAAACAAGCTTCCTGCAGACTTTGTGTCTGCGTGATGTATGAAAGTTGACG
>NC_051386.1:51439200-51464200 GCF_015228065.2 Penaeus monodon | reverse complement strand
TATATATATATATATATATATATATATATATATTATATATATATATTATATATATTTATTTTATTTTTATTTTTATTTTTATTTATTTATTTATTTTTATTTATTTTTTTTTTTCTTACGGTAGGTTCATGTTTGAGCCGCCGTGGTCACAGCATGATACTTAATTGTAGTTTTCATGTTGTGATGCTCTTGGAGTGAGTACGTGGTAGGGTCCCCAGTTCCTTTCCACGGAGAGTGCCGGTGTTACCTTTTAGATAATCATTCTCTCTATTTTATCTGGGCTTGGGACCAGCATTGACTTGAGCTGGCTTACCCACCCAGTGGTTAGGTAGGCAATCGAGGTGAAGTTCCTTGCCCAAGGGAACAACGCGCCGGCCGGTGACTCGAACCCTCGAAGTCAGATGCTCTAACCACTCGGCCACCGCGGCCTTATATATATTATACACACACACACACACACACACACACACACACACACACATATATATATATATATATATATATATATATATATATATATATATGTATTATGTATATTATATATGCTTATATATATAGTATTTGTGTGTGTGTGATTATGTTTATGTATACATACATATACAAATGTATGAGTATATACATATGCATACATATATATATATATATATTAATATATATATATATAATATACACACATACATACATATATACATACATAAATATCTGTAAACACAAAACACACACACACACACACACACACACACACACACACACACACACACACACACACACACACACACACACACACACACACACACACACACATATTATATATATATATATATATATATATATATATATATATATATATATATATATATATATATATGTGTGTGTGTGTGTGTGTCTATGGTATATAGCGTGCGCGCACGTATGCCTGTATGCATACGCGCGCGTGCATGTGCAGAGGCAGAAAAAGACACAACAGTAAAGCAAAACTTTTCTCCGTTATAAACCTAGAATTGCTAAAAAGACAAAAGCCAAGAAAAGATCTAACACTAAAACTGGACCCCCACCCCCTCAACCGCATCCGAGTAGTAACGCCCACCGCCGCGGTCTCCGGGGAATGAATTATTCACAGGGACAAGACAGCCTGTGAGGGTGGGAGGGGGGGAGGGTGCGGGATTGGGGAAGAAGGAGGGATAGAGGGAAGGAGGAAGGTCGTGTAGAAGGAAAGGTATAGAAAGGGAAAAAGAGGCGAAGGAAGGGAGAAGGAGGTGAGAGTTGGCGATTGGGAGGGACGCTGAGAGGAAGGAAGGATAGAGAAGTGGGATAAAGGCTATGCCGGAGAAAGGGAAAAAGGGATGGTTGTTGGGGATTGGGAAGGAAGGTGAGTCGAAGGACGGATAGAGGAGAAGGGTCGGTCGAAGGAGGGAGGGAAGACGGGGGAGAGTGGTCCAAGCCTCGACTGACGTTGGGGAAGGAAAAGGAATCGTGGTCAGGAACGAGAATCAGCAAATCTATTTTCCCACAAGAAATAAAGAGAAAAGTGACGAAAAAAAGGTGAAAGTTATAAAGTAAGAAAGGGATTTATGGATATAAATCTCATGGGTCTGTAAAGGAGTGGGAGTGTAAAGGATGGGAATATAAAGGAAGCACGAATAATCCAGTTAAACGTTTCTTGGTATCAGCTGTGATCAACAGATAGCTATACCATGATGAAATACAAGGTCCAAAGAAACTTTAATGGCAGGAGCAAGAAAATGTACTTCAGAAGATGATGAATAAAAAAGAAAATGCATATGAACCAAAGGAAGTGTAAGCAACGGTAAAGATAACTAAGGAAGAAAAAAAAGAAAAGGAAATATCCAAGCAGTATCCAAGAAAAAACAATATCAAGAGTTCGTTCGCCCAAACTTTACCTGCTGACCTTTGCAATATGTTGGTATTCAATTAGCAATACAGAGCATGCGCCCAGTTAGCGTCCAAGCCCTGCGGCCGAGGGATGCTACGACGCCGAGGCAGGTGGTGTACGACCTACAATTCTCCTGTAAATATCCATGTGTACTTATTAGCGAACGACCTTTCGTGCTATACGACCTGTTCTCCTGTAAATAACAATGTGTACTTATTAGTAACAACCTTTTGCTTCGCGGACGGTCTTGGGTAATTGCTTGTAATAAAACACTGAGTGTCTGCAAGCTCCGATATAATATACTGGTTGTAATTGACATTATTACTTGTGATCCGGACTCATAACGTGTAATTAAGGTGTTGATTAGACTAATTAAGAAGCGGTTTTGTGGGTCTCGGTTTGTCAGCGAACGTCTTCATGATTAAGTCTGTTTGGTGCCGTGGAAGATGTAATTCCTTCAAGACAAAGGCGTTCTGGGAGTGATTCAGTGCCCTCGATGCGTTATTGAGTTGCGATTCTTAATTGATTTACTTGTTTCGATTGGAGTAATGGTGGCTAGTAAGTTTGTGTATTAGGTCTGGTGAATTAACAATGAACTCCTTTTTGAAGTAATATTTCTTTGAATTAAATAACACGGTTATTTTCGGTTGATTTGTGATTCATTTAACCCTGAGAATACCGTAGTATATATTAATGTTTAATCTTTTAATTCTGTATTTATCAAATAAATCTGATTTGTGGTGGGACTAAGCTGTACACACCCAGTCATTATTGATTATGCTTCACATTTAAAATTGCACTTTAAAACATGCTACTTGTAGTTTATATAACAAATGACTGAATCCCTCTCAGGTCCTGGCGCCGAGCCAATCAGTAACGGTTCAACATTGGTTCAGGAGTTGGATAATAGGACTAATGATAGTGATAGCAAAGGGTATTATATAAAAGTCCATGATCAGATTTGGAGAACCGATAGCAGTAACAGTATAGTGAAGATGTAGAAGTATGCTCCCAGGGTAACTGAAGATAGAGAACTTGAGATAGAGAGTTAATATTATTTTAAAGGAATGAGTGAATTAGAAAAAAGAGGAAATGCAAAATAATTTATTTGAAGCCAAAAGGGACAAGATAAATACGGAAGAAACACAGAAATAGACGATCAGCAAAAAAAATGCGGAGGAAGCACAGGAATAGACGATCAGCAAAGACACGAAGCAACGGAATGAAAAAAGAACCAGAATGGAAGAAGTGAGAGAGAGAGGCTTGAAAGACCAAGCTCAGACAAGTCCATTCACTTGACGAAGGAGTGATGAAAGAATGAAAATAACGGAAAGAAAGCTGATTTTTTTTTTTTTTTTGTATTGGAGGAAACAGGAAGTAAAAAAAAAGAAAAACAATATCAAAGGGAAAGGACTTGCCCAGAAAATAAAATCCTTCTCGCAACAACCACACACAAAGACTCCTTCCACGTCTCCAGCGGCGGATCTGCATCTCTTTCATCCCAGCTGATTATCCAGCAAAAGGAAAGTGACGTCTCCAGATGTAACACTCGCAGAGCCATTGGACAGCTTACGTGTGCGCTCGAGTGGCGCCCTTGTTCTGCGACCGGAGGCTTCGCTTTGGGAGGAGGGCGCGGGCGGAGGGGACGGCAATGTCAGGGAACTGTGCCGGGAATATAGAAGGCGATCTCGTTTTTTGTGAATTTTTTTTTCTTTCTTTTCTTTCTTTCTTTCTCATTCTCTGGTAGGGTTTGTGGTCTGATGTTTGTGATTCTGTTCGTCTCTCTCTCTCTCTCTCTCTCTCTCTCTCTCTCTCTCTCTCTCTCTCTCTCTCTCTCTCTCTCTCTCTCTCTCTCTCGCTCTCTCTCTCTCTCTCTCTCTCTCTCTTCTCTCTCTTTCTCTCTTCTCTCTCTCTCTCTCTCTCTCTCTTCTCTCTCTCTCTCTCTCTCTCTCTCTCTCTCTCTCTCTCTCTCTCTGTTGCGCTTTCTCTTTCTGAAATTTTCCCTATTTACCTCTTCGCTAAAATATATACACAAGGACGAAAATCAAAAGCAATAACAAATGTAAACAACAAAATACATAACTTAATATAATAGATATAAGAAAATTAAAAAGTAGAAACCAATATAGAAATCAGGTTGAAGTAGATAATGAGGAGGCGACGGCGAGCAGCAGGAAGGAAGGAGTGTGGAGGGCCAAAGGAGAGGATGGGGGTGGAAACGTAATACCCCGGTTCGTGTCCTCAAATCTATACCGGTACATTCCCTCCCCCTTTCTCCCCTCCCCCCTTTTCCACTGTCATCCTTTCTCCCCACCTCCCATAGACAGGCGCAAACACACACACATGCATACATACATACATACATACATACATACATACATACATACATACATACATACATACATACATACATACATACATACATGCATCCATTCACACATTCATACATACATCATGCATTCATTCATACATACATACGTACATACATACATACATACATACATACATACATACATACATACATATACATACATACATACACACACGCACGCACAAACGCACACACACACACACACACGCGCGCGCGTACACAAACACACACACACACACACGCACACGCACACACACACACACGCACACACACACACAATTTCCCTCATACTTCAAGGAAAACACCGACTCCAGACACAATACAAAAATCAAATAATTGACAAAAAGACATTGCACAAAATAAACTCCCTCTCGCGTTGCAATGAGGAAGTGGGTTTGGCCGATGCTCATGTTAATTTACTCTTAAGTGTGTATCGAATTACGAACCTCAATCAGTGTATTGATTTTGGTATCTTATTTCAGGTGAGCTGGGACGTGGAATGCCGACCCGCGCGACCAGGGGGACGGAGGGTCAGAGGTGATGTAGGGTGAAAAGGGAAGGGTGAGAGAGGATGGGATGGGTAGGGTGGAATAGGGAAAGTGGGGAAGATGGGAAAGGATGGGATGGGGAGGGTGAGAAAGGATAGAATGAGGAGGGTGAGGAAGGATGGGATGGGTAGGGTGGAGTAGGGAGAATGGATAGGGTAAAATAGAAAGAAAATATGGAATTGAGTAGGGTGAAATGCAAAGGATCTCATGTGAAAATGGGTGGGTGGTTTGGAAGAAATGGGTAGGAATATGAAGCAGAAGTAAAGTAGAATGGGGAAGCTCAAGGAGAATGGAATAGATATGAGGAAATAGGATAGGATGGGGAAGGGAGCCGAGGATTTCAGGTTAGGAGAAGTGGGAATGGGAGTTCGGGGCAGCGAACGAATCGTGGGCTGAGGACAGTCGACGAGTAGGGTGAAATAGGGAAGATGGGGAGGCGGCCGAAGGGAGGGAGGGTGGGAAAGGGTGGAATAGAAAAGGGAGCAAAGGATCTCAGGGGAAGAAGGGTGGGGTGGGGGAGGGCGAGGGCGGGGGGCAATGAGGACTGTTGAAGGCTTCATTAAAGAGAGGTTGGCGAGGAAGGGAGGATGGACAAGGATGATGAGTTGGCTGGAAGAGGGATGTTGGGGAAAGCTGGAATAGGGCTGATGATGTCCAGGTTGAAAAGGGGAAGATGTGGAAGGCAACAATGGGCATTAGGGATGAGTAAATGGAAATGGGAAATGATGTTGAGTAAACTGAAATGGTGAGAAAGTGAAAGATGGAACTGGTGATGACTAGCGTAAAATGGGGTTGGTGGAAAAGGCCAGCTGAGGAACTTACGATGATCGGCGTAAAATAGACCTAGCGAGGAGGCGAACCGAGAGTCATAGATGAAATACGAATAAAGGAGAAGGGTGGAATTGGACCTAGTAAAGAGTAGGATGAAATGGGGATCGGTGAGGGTCTGAGCTGAAGAGGAGTCAGTGGATTGAGAGAATTTGATTTTGAAAATATAAAAGGTATGTTTGATAATATATTAGTACTAATAATGGGAATGATAATAATGATAGCAAGGTTTATAACTTTTAATTACATTATTCCTGTTTTGATGACATTGTCATTATTATTATTATTATTATCATTATTATTATAGTGGCAGTATTATTATTATTGTTGCTTTTATTAATATTGTTGTTGCTTTTATTATTATTATTTTAGTATTATTATTAATGATAGTATTATTATTATTAATGTTATTATTATTATTATTATTATTATTATTATTAATGTTATTATTATTATTATTATTGTTATTATTATTATCATCATCATCATCATCATAACGATACTTATGATAGCAATAATAGATTGATTAATTAAAAGGCAAACAATGGGAAAAACTTGACAGGTGAAATACTGCTGAGTCGTCGTCGTTACTGCCCTATCCGATGCTGACTTGTGGCGAACCATCAGTTGGTAACTTGTTTCCATTCTTTGCGACTGCTAAGTGCTATTAGGATAATGACACTACTACTGTTACTAGTAAGTAATGATAGTACAATTATGTACGACAAGAAGGGTGAAAGAAGCATCTCTGCAAGGAGGAAAGGTTGTGCGGGAGGGGGCGGGGTAGCAATCCTGGTTAATACTGATGCAATAGTCTGAAAAAGTGGCCTTGTTTTGATTCCTAGAAGGCAGGAAATTGCTGTGGTTGATTATTTAGGGGAAGGAAGATACGGCAGTTTTGCCACATTAATTATCGTTTCAGTTAAGTGTGCTTTGGATATTGTTGCAATACATCTTGTCATAGTGAATTAAGGATATATACTCATGTACTTATGTTTGAGTGTGTATATTTGTGTGTTCTCGATTGCGTGTTTTTTAGGCTCGTGTTGTGGAAATTAGGCCTATGTTGTGAAAATCTAATATTTTGGTAAATTTATTTTAAGGGTAGTCTACCTGCTCTTAACAAGGCCTACCACTTTAAACGAACCCAAAATCTTGTGGTATAACAGGTAGTCGTTTTCTGGTCCTGGCGGTAATTGTGCGTCAGATTTCGTTCGTTAGAAACCCACAAAATTAACTTATACACATTCCGATTTTTGGGAGGTTAACGTAGCTGTTCCTTTGTTTTGTCTTTTTTCTTCTGGTTCCTGGTTTTCTTATGTTCCTTTTTTTTTTTTTTTTTTTTTTTTTTTTTTTTTACAACTCTTGGTCACACATAGTCTACCCCCCCCCTACCCACGCATACAAACTCTCACCCCCTCCTACTCAAACTCCCACACTCTTACACTCACCCCCCTCCCTCATACACTCTGACTCCCTCCTACTCAAACTCACCCCCTCCTCCGTATACTCTCACCCCTTCTTACACAGACACAACCCCCAGCCTCGTCTTACACACTCACACCCTCATATATACACTCACCCCTTCATACACACACTCAGCCTCAAACCTCCCTTCCTCTCTCTACACGCACCACGTCAATATTTTAGAACGGATCCGCCTAGACTCATATTGAAGGGACAGGTTTAACGCCAGGTTTTAGCGTACCTGCAGTTACGTTAAAGATTTTCGGTTCCTTACGCACGGGTTTGTGACCATCCCATCTTGTTTTTTTTATTATCGGTCGGACGTTTATTGATTATTTTTTATGTTCGGCGTTTTGTGGATACGGTCTAGCTTGAATTTTCCCGCGGCCATTACACGGCCTTTGGGGCGGTGGGCCTTTATGGTTATCTGTTCCTTATGGATTTGTCGTGTCCTGTGGATGTATGAATTGCGGATACATTTTTCTTTCTGTGCATTGGACAATGATACGGGTTTTTATGAATATGGATGTTGATTTTTTAGTGTCGAACTCCGTCTCTCGTCGTGAGAAAGGAGTGCTGTCGGGGCTTAGCTTTATTTTTTTGTATCTCGCACTTCTCTCTGTTGGCTTTCTCCATTTTCTCTGTCCTTATTTTCCTCCTTTCTCGCTGTCACACATTTGTTCATATATATATATATATATATATATATATATATATATATATATATATATATATATATGTGTGGGGTGTGTGTGTGTTGTGTGTGTGTGTGTGTGTGAGTGTGTGTGTGTGTGTGTGTGTGTGTGTGTGTGTGTGTGTGTGTGTGTGTGTGTATCTTTATATATATTATATATATATATCTATATATATATATATTTTGTGTGTGTGTGTATTACAGAAAAAGAGAGAGAGAGATAGGAAGAGGAAGAGAGAGGGAGAGAAAAAGAGAGAGAGAGGGAGGAAGAGAAAAAGAGAGAGGGAGGAAGAGAAAGAGAGAGGGAGAAGAGAAAGAGAGAGGGAGGAAGAGAAAGAGAAGAGAGAAAGGGAGAAGAGAGAGAGAGAGAGAGAAAGAGAGAGAGAGAGAGAAGAAGAGAGAGAAGAGAGAGAGAAGACTGTCTTCGCCCCCTCGCTTTATCCTGGCCGTGGACACCTAAGCAAGAAGGTGAACATGATTCATTTAGCACGCTCAACAAGGCTAAGCAAACATGCGAACCGTTTTATATCTAAGAAAAAGAAAAAAGAAAATAATGCCGGCAAATAAACAGCTGATTCCCTTTAAGGCAACGCTCACCAGCCGCCTCTGGCAACTCCATGCATGTGAACACAAACATTTCGATGCTTACGGGTCTAAACAAGCGGCCCAACCAAAATAATAAATATGCTTATTGGAGTCAGGTGGTTAGGGAAATGCTTTTGCCGAATGCCGTGCACTGACTAATGTGCGGGTATGTGTATAGTTGGGAATATATATGATATATATATATATATATATATATATATATATATATATATATATATATATATAACACACACACACACACACACACACACACACACACACACACACACACACACACACACACACACACACACACACACACACACACACATATTGTATATATTATAATTATATATATATATATATATAGATATATATATATGTGTGTGTGTGTGTGTGTGTGTGTGTGTGTGTGTGTGGTGTGTATGTGTATAGGTATGTGTATATATGTATGTATTTATATATGTGTGTGTGTGTGTATGTATGTATGTATACATATATATGTATATATGCCTATATATCATATATACATATATAGATACATATATATATGTGTATATATATGTATATAATATATATGTGTGTATATACATATATATGATATACATACATACATATATATATATATATATATATATATATATATATACATATATATACATATACATACATATATATGTGTGTGTGTATGTATGGTTGTGTATGTGTATGGGTATGTCTATGATGTGAATAAATCCAACCACACTTACATTTTTTGTTTGTTTTTTAATAAACAAGATGTCGCCCAATTGTCCCCGAATTCCCAGAGCCCCAACTCCAAGAATGCATTAATGAACCAATTAATTGCGAATCTGTGAAAAGGCAAAGACATTCGCTTCTTAGTATGGCCATTCATGAGCAGGGAATTTCCTGCTGACTAATCCTGCTCCTTTACAAAGCGTGCGAGACCTGTAACTGCTGCAGAAGGCGAAGGGGGCCGTAATCAAGTCCACTTCTTGACTTTATCGCCGAGAGAGTGACAGGGGCCTCCGCCTTTGATAGGAGCCCATTACATCGCCGAAATGTTAATGGAATTTAAGGCAAATCATATTAAACAATTTATACAATCTCTATCTGTATTATATTTTCCAGAAGTGCATGAAATTAAATGTAAATCAATAAAAAAAAAATCTGGTTATCAAAATCCTATCTTCCCCTCCGACTATTAAAATCCCACAACCCCCCCCCTTCTCTCCCCACGAGGATGCGGGCAGATTCCTCACAGGATAACATGTGAAGACGACCTTGTGTTGCTCGTTAGGCATGGGCGGTGGGTAGGCCTGCGTGCCCAGATCAAACAGCCCTCCGTTGTAGGGGAGTTCCACGCCCTCTTTGAAGGAGTCGGAGGAAGGGGGGTATGTTCATGTATATGCATAGATGTGTGTGTGTGTGTGTGTGTGTGAGTGTGTGTGTGTGTGTGTGTGTGTGTGTGTGTATTTATGTGTATGAATATAAATATTATCTTTATACTATGTAGAAAATATTTCAAATGGGAATAAGATTTCATTAAAAAAAATATATGGAGAGAGAGAGAGAGAGAGAGAGAGAGAGAGAGAGAGAGAGAGAAAGAGAAAGAGAGAACGAGTATAAGGGAGTAAAAAACATGGAGCATACACCCTGAAACCCACAAGAAGGAAATATTAGCGAAGCCTCCAAAATGAAGGCAGCAAGGCTTGAATAAAGGTGTAAGAGAGAAGGAACCGTAGCACGCGCATGAATTAAGGATCGTATGCAAATGAGCTCGAGATGCGTACGATAAAGTTGAATGTTATATGAAATGCTCAGGCGGGTGACAGCGGGCGTGACGATAAAGAGATAAACGTGGAAGAGAGAGAAAGGAGATGATCTGGGAAGAAGAAGAAATAGAAGAAGAGAAAGAATCTAAAAAGAGGAGTGATAGTAAAGAAGATGATTAAGCAAATGATGCTAGTTAATTATAATTAGCATGTTAATCGATGGGATGATTGGAGGAATCTGTAGTTTCGTTTAGAATTGACGGCGGCAAGAACTCGTTTGCAACGAATGGAGGAAAAGGGATGGGGGGGGGGGGGTTCTCGTGTTCTTTTCTTTATCTTTATTCATTAGCGTTTTTTTTTTTCCTTTCTTTTCTTTATTGTCTTCGTGTTTTCATTTCTGTTTTCATTTCCTGTTTTTCCAGATGTTTGTTTTCTTATTTTTTCACGTTATATTAGTTTTTTTTTTTTTTTTTACAGTTTTGCCTTTCTTTCCATTTTCTTTCTTAAAATATTTACTCCAACCTCCTCTTGCTCCCCCTGCCACTCCTCCTCTGCCTCCTCCTCCCTCTCTCCCCTTTCCTCCTGATTTACTTAGCTTCCCTCATCCTCCCACTTTCCCTTCCTTCCCCATCCCCCTGTTCCCCCATTTCCCTTTCTCCTTCCCTTTCCCCTCTTACTTTACTCTCCCGTGACCCCCTCTCCTTCTTCCATTTTACTTCCCTCTCCCTGCCTCCTCTCCCTCTCCCTCTCCCTCTTCCCCATTCCCCTAATCTCCGCCTCCCCTCACTCCAAGTGCCTTCCCCTTGCCCCCTCTCCCTCTCCCCCACCTCCACCTCACCCCTATCCCCTTATCCCCCCTCGCTCTAAGGGCCTACGAGAGGGGGGGGGGAATCCTTTCGGACACCATTACATAGCAAGAAATCACATTGAAGTCCACGTCAGCGACTTCATTACCATAGGGAGCAGTTCCACTCCCTTTTTTTTCCTGGGCCGGGGGAGTCGTAACCCGGACTCACCCGTGCAAGGGTGATCATCCGGGTCGTTATTTTTATTTCATTTCAGTTATTTTTCTCTCTCTTTTATTTTCTGGTTGTCGTCTGGGCTGTGGGTAGAGAGATTTTTTTTTAGATAGATGGATGGATAGAAGGATGAGTGATTGCTAGGTATTGATCACTCGTAATGAGTGAATGGATACATACATCCATATATATATATATATATATATATATATATATATATATATATATGCAATATACATAATAATATATATATATATATATATATATATATACATATATATATATATAATATATGTACATATATATATACATATAATATATAATATAATATATATATATATATATATATATATATATATATATATATATATATTAATTAGCACACGCACACACCCATATACTCATACATGCATACATAAATACATACATACATACATACATACATGCATGCATGCATGCATGCATACATACATACATACACATATACGAACATATACATATACATATATAAATATATATATATGTATATATATATATATATATATATATATATATATACATATGTATATGTATAGATAGATAGATAGATAGATTTCTGTGTGTGCATGTGCGTGTGTGCGCGCGCGCGCGCATACACATACATACATACACATATATAAACACACACATACAGGGACGCGCACGCAGACACACACTCACACACACACAAACACAAAGAAACGTACACGCACATACAGGGCCCTAGGTTGTTAAAAAGCTCCCGTTTTCTGCCATGCGTTAATTATGGAAGGCCACAACCTCAATGCACCGAAGTGTCAAGTGTCTGGAGGAAAGAAAAAATTTTCCCAGGGAATTCTCTGCCACTTTATTTTTCAGTTTGCTGTCATAAAAAGGAAGTTAAAAAGAGGTTCGGGTTTAAAGTTCATGTTATTTCTGTTTTGACAATTTTTTTTTTTTTTTTTTTTTTTTTTGGGGGGGGGAGGTTAACATGCGGTAGAGAAAGTATACAGTAAGGCTATTTTTTCTAAAACGGTTAATGGTGCTATTATAGTGATCCTTGCCTTCGGTTTTTACATTTTTTTCCCACATTTTTTTTTCTTTCTTACTCTCAACCTGTCTCAGGTTATTCCCCTTCCTCGCCCCCTTCTCCTTTCCCCTCATTCGGACCTTTGAAACGGGAGAGCGTCAGTGTAGCCAACTTGGGTTGCCGGCGGCTGTTACTGGGTAGGTCGTAACGGGCTTGGGTGATGAATGGTAAGGCGTTGGCTATACTGCAGGTCAGGACCGCCGCCGTACATGGCAACACTGACGCTGGATGTTGGCCCTGGTCCAGCTCAGCTTTAGATATGCAGGAGATATGCCCGGCATGTGTGTGTGTGTGTGTGTGTGTGTGAGAGTGAGAGAGAGAGAGAGAGAGAGAGAGAGAGAGAGAGAGAGAGAGAGAGAGAGAGAGAGAGAGAGAGAGAGAGAGAGAGAGAGGGAGAGAGAGAATGAAAAGAGAATAGAGAGAGAGAAAGGGAGAGTGAGAGAGAGAGTGAGAGAGAGAGAAGAGAGTGAGAGGGAGAGGAGAGAGAGAAAGAGGGAGAGAGAGAGAGAGAGAAAGGGAGAGTGAAGAGAGAGAGAGGAAAGGAGAGAGTGAGAGAGAGAGAAGGAGAAGAGAGAGAGGAGAAGGAGAGTGAGAGAGAGAAAGGGAGAGTGAGAGAGAGAGAAAGGGAGAGTGAAAGAGAGAGAAAGGAAGAGAGAGAGAGAGAGAGAAAGAGAAAGAAAGAAAAGAGAGAGATCATGTCTGAATATACACTGCATATACGTATGTACATTTTGAAGGGGGGGGAAATATTTAAATGATTATAACTTGATTTGCAATTATTTTAGCGGGCGCCTCTATCAGCTACGCTTAAGGGACCACAGCAGTGCCAATTAGCGGGTAAATTGGCTTTCATTCTGTTTGATATACTTTTACTGATATGTTTGTTCAGTGTATTATTTCTTTTGTGCATGGTATTGTATTGATGATGTGTGGGTGCGTATTGGGTATGCATATTTGTTTGTATCTCTTTTTTGTCTTATGAGGGTTGTTGTGTATGTTAGTATTATGCAGCACTAATATACGGTAGTGGTTGGATTAGTATTATGACATATAACAACTGACCAGCAAGATGATGGTAATAGTACCATCGCCAATATCAGTAATAAGACAACAACTCTTCCGTACATTTGCAAAAATTGAAATGTACTCTAAACGTCACCAATTTACGTTCACGCACGGCAACGGGCAGAGCAAACTGCGTTACAGAGGTTAGATGAATGCGTCTGTACTTATCCTGCGTCACCGAAGGGCTTTAGTGATGCGTTAGTGATGACCATTGCATGTTCTGCGTCTAGCCAAAAGTGCATCATATACTATGTTGATAAGGAGGAGGACGAGGGAGAAAAAGAGAAAGAGGAGGAGGAGGATGGAAGATGAAGTGAAAGAGGAGGAGGAGAAGAAGGAGAGGAGGAGGAGGAGGAGAAGAAGAAGAAGAAGAAGAAGGAGAGGTGGAGGAGGAGGAGGAGGAGGAGGAGGAGGAGGAGTAGGAAGAAAAGGAGGAGGAGGGTGGAAGAGGAAGAAGAGGAGAAGGAGGAGAAGAAGAAGAAGAAGTAGAAGAAGAAGAGGAAGAAGAAAGATGGAAGAGGAAGAAGAAGGAGAAGAAGGAAGAGGAGGAAGAAGAGTATCAACAGCAGTAGCAGCAGCAGTATGAGGGGGAAAGGGAATGGAGAAAAGTAAGATGAGTAGTGAGGATGTTAGTTTTGGTGATGGTATTAATATTAGAATCACAGTCGAGATTTGGAAATAAAAACTTTGTGTTAAAGGGGAAGAGGGGATGACAATTTAAAATTTGGAGTATATAAATGGTGGAAGAGAAAAAAAATGTACTAGATATAATTGGAATAATAGGAATACAAGAACAGTAATAGGGAAATGTTAAAATAAGTAAAGCAAGTAAATATTACAAAAAAGGAAGAAAAGAACGGGAGATAAACAAATTAGAGTAAGCGGAGTAGAAAACAAAGAAATAAAAACAGGAGAGCCAGAGGCCAGAGAAGTGCCGGAGTGCAGTACTGTCCAACTCCATCATGCCAAGCGTGGACACTGTCATTTACTCGTTGCCACCAATGAAATAAATGGCATAAATAACGGTAAGACTTAAAAAAGAAGAGTTGTACGCAAGAGGATGCTCTCTCCCTCATCCTTCTCCCCTCTCTCCCCTCCCCCCACACGGACAACCCCCCTCCTCTCCCCACATTCACCCAACTCCCTCCCCTATCTCTCTCCTCCCACACTCACCCCCATCCTCCTCCCCAACCCCCTCACCCCCATTCTCTCCCCTCTCCCTCTCTCAATTTCGCCCAACGTTTTTTATCCTTCACTTGTGACTCTGTAACTTTTTGCTTGTTTGGAGTAAAACGTTATCTCTCCTCTCGTTAATGTGTGTTTCTCTAAACGTTTTTCTCGTGATATTAAGTTTCGCATTCTTTGCCTCCATTTTTTATCGTTCGTCGCTTATTCCCCCTCTTATCAGTCCCCTATTCTTGCATCTACTTAAGATAAGGAGTTTCAAAAGAAGAATATTCACTCTAATGTGATTAACTCTTAATTGAATGAACTCTATTGAAAAACTTGCTTCGCAGTTGAGACATTAAAAGGCCAAGAAGAACAAGGTTACGTAAGAATGTTATCTGGATCTTTGGTTTTCTCTTTTAGTTTTTTGTGATTCTTGATGCTAACCAAGTCTCTGGATGTTTGCTGTTCCTTTTCGTTTGTATCTGCCCATCCGTTTCGCTATTCTGACGTTTTCTCGTTGCTTTATTCACAGACCTTTTTCTCCTCTTTCTCTTTTCTTTCTCTTCCTCTCTGTCCTCCTCCTCCCCCACCTCTCTCTCCTCCCCTCCCTCCTCTTTCTCTTGTTCCTCCTACTCTTCTTTCTCTCCTGTTTCCACTCTTTCACCCCCTTTTCCATCCAGCCATCCCTTCTCCCACCCTCCTACTTCCTCCTTAAATGGATTAGCGGAGTTCAAAGACCAAATAAATAACTCATTCCTTACACATACGCATCATAGTTCCAGTGAATGAAGAGTGAAGCTAGTGAGCGCATAAGAATTCCGAACTCCCATGAACCGAACTATGAAATCTTCTTAATCCCCCCCACACTGCCTCAGACCCATACCCCCCCTCCCTTTACTCTCCCTTCCAACACCCCCTCCCCCTTTTCAACCCCCCACCCCACCCCATCCCCCCTTTAACAAAAGAGTTCGAAACCTTTTTATGCTCGCTATCAAAACACTGTTTCGATACCGTCTCGCTTGGTTCCCCGCTAAGGGGACTCGCAGGCTCCATTGAAGCTGGGCAGATAAGGGGTTCTTATTTTGCATTTTGTAGCGCGAATGCGAATTCAGAGTGTAGTTTTTCTTTATTTTTCCTTCTCTTCTCTCTCTCTCTCTCTCTCTCTCTCTCTCTTTCTGTTGATCTTTGATGGTATTTCTTTTCTTTGGGCATTGATGGTAATTTTTATTTACATTGTGGACTAATACTATTAATCTGTGTGATATCTTTACCCTTCTTGTTTCGGATAGGGAGATACAGTGGTAATTTATCGACATTGCTGATATTGAATTTTCGTAATTTGTTGTTATCAGCGTTTTCATTATTTAACATCGTTATCACGAAAATTTTATTCTATGGGCCTCTCTCTCTCTCTTTCTCCCTTCTCCTCCCCTTCCTTCCCTCTCTCTTCTCTCTCTCTCTCTCTCTCTCTCTCTCTCTCTCATCTCTCTCTCTCTCTCTCTCATCTCTCTCTCTCTCTCTCTCTCTCTCTCTCTCTTTCTGTCTCTCTTTTTTTTTTTTTTTTTTTTTGTGTGTGTGGTGTGTTAATTATATATTATATATATATATATATATTATATTTTATAATATATATATATATTTATATATATATGTATGTATATGAATGTTATATATTATATATATATATATTATATATATATATATTTATATAGATATATATGTATATATAGTGTATATAATATATATATATATATATATATATATATATATATATATATATATATATATTTCTTTCTCTCTTAGTTTATTACATCACCCGCACAGCAGTTGTAAAGTATCGCTCAGACATTTATAGCGATGTAGTCATCACTGTCTTCATCTCATTCTTCACATTCTTATTAAGTCTCATAACCTCATTCCCCCCCATGCCCCTTCTCCCTCTTTCTTTCTTTCGTTATGCCCTTCCCTCTTGATTTATCTTTTCTCCTTTTTAATCCTCTTCTCAGTCCGTCTTCAAGGTCATGTATGGCGCTTCGCTCCAGTGTTGTATTTCAGTTTTTTTTCTTTTCACTCAGTTTCGTTTTAATCTTCCTTTTTTTCTGTATGTTTGTTTTGATGTTTAAAGTGATGCCATCTCATGCATTAGAGTTTTCAATGATGTCCGTATCAGTCTTCCACTGCTAATAAAAAGTGAAATAACAACCATTTTATTGTTATTAGCAATAGCCATCTACAAGAAAGGAGAGAGAGAGAGAGAGAGAGAGAGAGAGAGAGAGAGAGAGAGAGAGAGAGAGAGAGAGAGAGAGAGAGAGAGAGAGAGAGAGAGAGAGAGATGAAAGGGATGTAGAGAAAGGGGGAAGAGAAGGAAAGAGAGAGGCAAAAAGATTTTACCACCAACATTATTAGTAACAACCACACACCGCGCGGCCACCATCGCTCCCATCACCACACCCACGAACACCAGTCATCACAATTCATACGCCCTTCTCTCTGCATTCTCATCACGCCCTCACGCCCGCACGCCCACCCTGAACGCGAGGACCTGACCCAGCCTCCATCTTCACGACTTAAGCCCAAACCGCAGTCTATAGTAATGAGGAGTGACAGCCGGCGGTGTTGTATGGCGGCTAGTGTCTGTGGCCTGACCTAAGGGCTGCCCCCGCGTCCCTTAGAGCGTCCCTTTGTCGCTGCATACTTCCATCTGCCCCGCACGCCGCGTCTCTGTCTGTCGTCTCTCTCTCTCTCTCTCTCTCTCTCTCTCTCTCTCTCTCTCTCTCTCTCTCTCTCTCTCTCTCTCTCTCTCTCACTCGCTCGCTCGCTCGCTCGCTCTTGTGACTGATTTCTCATTTGTCTAGTCCTGATACTCACTCTCTCTTCTCGTCTCTTTTGCGCAATATTCCCTCCCCTTCCTCATTCTCGTCCTCTTTAACATCCTGTCGGTTTATCTGGCTGTCTGTCACTCTATCTACTTCTTTATATTTTAGTAATCATGCTGCCTCCCTCTCTCCTACCCTCACTATCTCCTCCCTTCCTCCCCTTTATCGTCTCACCCTTGCCTCTTGCTGTTCGTGGGTAGTGTGGCAGGGACGCTCCTCCTGCCCGCCTTCTCTCCGCTTTCCTTCGCACCCCATATGTCTGTCGAACCTCCCTGTAACCTCGCGACTCCTCTCTCTTCTCGTCCTCTCTGTCTCCTCCACCTGCTATGCTGTTAAGAACTGGGGAGGAGAAGCTTGTATTTTTTCTCCGCTCTGTATAATGTTTTTGGGTTCGTCTCTCCTCTTGTCTCTCTCTCTCTCTCTCTCTCTCTCTCTCTCTCTCTCTCTCTCTCTCTCTCTCTCTCTCTCTCTCTCTCTCTCTCTCTCTCTCTCTCTCTCTCTCTTTTCCTTCACTCTCTCTTTTCCTTCACATCCTTTCATAAGGAAGTTTTCTCATGAATAAGTCATTCCTCTCTTTCCCGGGCCTTCCTTCTCAGTTGATCTCAAGTCATCGAGTATCGATTTCATTTTTTTTTCTCTCCAACCATCTTCCTTCAGGACTCAACCCACCAGTTCCTCAATTTGTCTTATTTAATTCTTCTTTTCTCTCTTTTTCTCCCTTTCTTCTAAATACCTCTTTATTACTCAGTCTAATTTTCTTGGTAATCTTCCCTCCCTACCTACGTATTTATCAGCCTGTGCACCGGTATGTGTCTTACTCTATTCCTTCGTTTTCCTTCACCTCTACGTCTTTCCCCTCGTATTCCTTTACCACTCTTCCCCTATTACCATTTATTTTTATGTCTTGTCCCTCCATATGTTTATCACCGGCCGTCGGCACTACAAGTGTGAACCCTCGTGCTCTGAGGCCGTATATTCATCAGGAACCAACAACATCTACAAGCAATTTAGGCCTAGGGGTTGTGTTTATTCATTATCACAGGGCAGAGAAGTGGGGCAAGGGAGAAGGGTGAGGAAGGGAAGCCCTTGTAAGGGTGTTAATGGGCGTCCGTGGCGGTGAGCGAGAAGGCAAAAGATGGCGGCGGAGATTGTGCGGATAGTGCGCGGGGGAAGTGTTGTGCGAATAGGATATGTAGGTATCGGATCGCACCGAGATAGGGATATTTGTGTCAAGGGAAAGAAGAATGACTGGTGGGAGTTTGCTTTTGCCAGGCTCGAGCGAGTTCCGGTGATACCTTGGGGCGGGAAAGAGAAAGAAAAGTGTGTGTGTGTGTGTGTGTGTGTGTGTGTGTGTGTGTGTGTGTGTGTGTGTGTGTGTGTGTGTGTGTGTGTGTGTGTGTGTGTGTGTGTGTGTGTGTGTGCGTGTGTGTGTTCGCGTATGAATTAAACATTAGTAAAATGAAAAGCAACAAATAGCGGAGAAACAGGCAAGACCAAACAGCCGACGTGAAAGAGAGCGGGAGACGTCCAGCTGAGCGTGTTGACGGAACCAACTCCCAGCCCGATGTGAATGATAAAATCAGCGGCCTATAATTATCCAGAGGTTGTTATCACCGATTCACGCCCGACCCGAATACGGCATCAGAGACGCTATGGATGGTATCATCTTAAGAATCTCTCCGCCACGCTCATTTGCAGGGTTTATCCGGCCGACCAAGTGTTAAGTGGTGAAATATTTATGCTTCGCTTATACCTAAAAGGGTTGGTTTGTATCTCCAGGATAAGAGAAAATAGTTTGCGCGTGGAAAATAGATTCCCTCTTATTTGATTGCTTTGAATTATGCGAACTAAGATCAGACGATAACAAAACTGAGAAGGGGATAGGTATAATATGCTGATAATTGCGATGTTAATAATGATAAGAATGCTAACAATAGTAGTAGAAATAATAATAATGATAATGAAAAATGATGTCCACGACGACGCTTATCATGATGATGATAAAACTAATAATAATATGAAACAGGAAAAGGAAAACATCAGACAGGGAAGAAAATCACTAATGAACATAACTTCACGCCGTGTTTCAGCTTAAACAAACACTATTTTCAGGTGTGCTAACAAGTGACCGAAAAAAAAAATTGATTAGTTAGGTTTATTTATTGTGCAAAGGGAAGAGTGACGAAGAAAAATGACTCATCCTGGAATTCTGCGGTTTTAAGAAAAATCTTAAATATGTAAAGACATGTTAAATAAGAACGTCATGGTAGTCAGCCCGAGGAAGTAATTAGTTTGTGTTTAATGGGGGATAGGTTAGCATACGTCGGGTTACAATGAAAGAGGAAGATAGATAAACGAGGAATGGATAAAGAGAGATGAGAGAGAGAGAGAGAGATGGGAGAGGGAGTGAGACAGAGAGATGGGAGAGAGACAGAGAGATGGGAGAGAGAAAGAGAGATGGGAGAGAGAAAGAGAGATGGGAGAGAGAAAGAGAGATGGGAGAGAGAAAGAGAGATGGGAGAGAGAAAGAGAGATGGGTGAGAGAAAGAGAGAGATGGGAGAGAGAAAGAGAGAGAAAGAGAGAGATGAGAGAGAGAGAGAGAGAGAGAGAGAGAGAGAGAGAGAGAGAGAGAGAGAGGAGAGAGAGGAGAGAGATGAGAGAGAGAGAGAGAGAGAGAGAGAGAGAGAAGAGAGAGAGAGAAGAGGAGAGAGGAGAGAGGAAGAGAGAGAGAGAGAGAGGGACTGAGAGTAAGAGTGAGAGAGAGAGAGAAAGAGTGAGAGAGAGAGAGTGTGTGTGTGTGCGTGTGTGTGTGAGAGAGAGAGAGACAGACAGACAGACAGACAGACAGGCAGGCAGGCAGGCAGGCAGGCAGAGCGAGAGAAAGAAAAAAAGAGAACCAGATGAGGAAAGGAAGATGAAATAATAAGCAAGAAAAGAGAAAGAGACGTAGAGAGTCAGAAAAAAATAATAATATGAAGCGAAGCGAATCAAGAAACCATAAGCCTCGCAATCAACAGAGTGGCGAAGGCAAGGGAGGGAAAGAAAACGTGGGATACCATGACACTCAAAGTATAAAGACCGAATCCTTTTGCTAGGGGAAAAACGATGAATATGAGGAGAGAGAGGGAGGGAGGGAGGGAGGGAAGGAGAAGAGATAAATAGATTGGAGAGAGACGACAGGCAGACAGGAGATTGGAGAGAGAGAGAGAGAGAGAGAGGAGAGAGTGACAGAGAAAATAAGTGAGCAACATATATTCGAAAGCAGGAGACTGGCTGCATATAGAGTGTACAGGAGAAGGGTTGAGGTCAGAAGAAAGGATTAGAGAGAAGGGGTTCGAACGCAGCACGACCTTCCACCAGGATTTATGGCCGCCTTGTTCATGCCAGCAGCGCGGACGGCAGCACTCACCGCTTCCACCGCGATTAATGGCGATTACGTGTTGGATTTGCCGCTTGTTTCATAGGTGTGTGCATCTTTTTTTCTTTTTTCTTTTTTTTTGTGGGGTGGGGTGGGGGAGGGATTTTTATTTTATTTTATTTTTTATTTTTTATTTTTTTCATTATCATTATTTATTGTTTTTTTTTTCAGAGGGGGTGGTAGTGGTAGAAATGGTGGTGTATTATTCATTCGAGAAGGATTGGCGTCTGGATGGCAGGAGTACATTTCTCTCTCTACAGATAGATAGATAGGTACATACATAGTTTTGTACAGAGAGAGAGATGTTTATAGATATGTACTTTTCTCGTACTTTTTCTCGAGTAAAGAAAAAAAATCGCAGAGAAAAAAAACGAGCTTCTTCGCCTTTTTGCTTCTTGCCGTAAATATGTGAACATTATGTGCGTATCAGGAAATTGTTAGCAGATGGGAGGGAGGGGCGCTTGGCGGTAGTGGAGAGGGAGAGAAAGAGATGGAAGGGGAAAAGGGGTGAGGAAAGGGAGAATGGAATACGGAGAGGAAGATAAGCATATATGGGAAGGGATAAAGAATAAACGAGAAGGAAAATCAAAGAGAGAAATAAAGAGAAACGGAAGGAGAGTAGCTAAGAGAAAAGTGAAAATGATTAAGAAAGAAAGGAAGAAACAGAGTACGAGAGAGACTGACTGATAGACAGACAATATCAGAAAGAAAAGAAAGAAAAAAAAAGAGAGAAACACAAAAACAAAATGGGGCACGGAGAGAAAAGAGGGGAGAGGAACATGGAAAGAGATATGGGAAGGGCGAGGGTCAGCAAAAGAACAGCTGGCCGGGCGCATCGGCAGTCTCAGCTGTGCCCTACATTGACTTAGGGCTGCTTCCCTTTTGTTCCGGGGGAGTCAGTATTGTAATTAAGAACAATTTAAGATTGGTGCGTTATTTACTGATTGCTGATGAAGTGCCTTTGTTACATATCCGAACGTAAATAGCGAACTATATTGTAGGTCAGTTGTATTGAAAATTAAATAAATTACGTTTGTATGTATATTATATATATATTATATATTATATATATATATATATATATATATATATATTATATATATATATATATATATATATATATATATATATATATATATATATATATGAATATACATATATATGAATAGTAAAACATTGAAAATTAGACATCTGTTTCGAAACCCTCCTGGATTTAATTTTCAGGTCTGAAGGAGGATTTCGGAACTGTCTCATTTTCAAGAAATCTAGTTTGTATGTGGGGGGGAGAAAAATCCACGCACACACACACATATTCATATTCATGTGTGTATATATACATATATATATATATATATATATATATATATATATATATATATATATATATATATATATATATATGAATATACATGCATATATTTATACACACATATATGAATATACATGCATATATTTATACACACATATATGAATATACATACATATGTATATATGTATATGCATGTGTATATATGAATATTTTTTTTTTTTTACTGAATAAGAAATAATTTATTGGTCAGCATATGATATAATCTAAAATGTTAGAAATAATCAGCTTACCGCGATGCCGGCCTCCTCGAATAATTTCGTAAATTAGTTTAATTTCAATGGTTAGTGAAGAAATATATATTGATTTAGGGACAGCACACTGAATTAACAAAGTTTGATATATTTCCTGGCTGTCAAGAATGATGTACAGCAAATGTATGTTCATTTATACAGTACATGAAGTATAGTTACACACTGCCCGTGTGTGTGTGTGTGTGTGTGTGTGTGTGTGTGTGTGTGTGTGTGTGTGTGTGTGTGTGTGTGTGTGTGTTTGCGTGTTTGCGCGCGCGCGTGCGCATATACACGCACATGCACAACACACACACACACACACACACACACACACACACACACACACACACACACACACACACATATATATATATATACACACACACATATATATATGTGTGTGTGTGTGTGTGTGTGTGTGTGTGTGTGTGTGTATGTATGTATGTATGTATGTATGTATGTATGTATGTATGTATGTATGTATATATATATATATATACACATACATACATACATACATACATATATATAGTATTAGTTTAATATTTTCAAGTCAGTTATGGTTAGCTGTTCCTGATGCATTTTCATAGCTGTTGCTATTACCGCATTTTCATGGTATGTTGGTCACGGCTCACTGGCTGTTTAATGAAACCAAATGAATTAGCCGGTTGTTGCAAAGGGCAGAAGGAACAATGCATTCTTCATTGCTTACAATTAAAACCAATGAAGTGACCCCTGTGAACAATTAAACCAGCCGTCGACTCGCTGCATCTGCCGTGGGTTACACAATCAACACAGAGTGACCTTGTTTAACCTTAAATTACCGAGCCGAATTACCGGTCAGCTCGTCTGTTATCAATTAGCCCAATCGATCAGCTCGGTGTGGTCAGCTGCGTCAGCGAGCACATTCAGGCTCTCCTTCCCTTCTGCACAGTGCGGGCTATTGTCCGAAGGCGGTTTTCCCTTTGGTTCTCGTCAGCTTTCCGCTCTCATTCGCTCGTGGGCATGTGGGTTATTCCTCTTCATATGTACCGTTTTTTTGTGTTTGTTTTCACCGTTGCGTTTGCCGTAAACCTATGTACCATGCTAATTACTATGAAGTTTAAGAGAGAGATTGAGAGATTCTGATAAAAAGGGAACCAAAAGAGAGCATATCTGTGTGTGTGTGTGTGTGTGTGTGTGTGTGTGTGTGTGAGAGAGAGAGAGAGAGAGAGAGAGAGAGAGAGAGAGAGAGAGAGAGAGAGAGAGAGAGAGAGAGAGAGAGAGAGAGAGAGAGGCCCAGGAAACTTCAATATCTGTCACACTTGTGGACCCAACGAACCCACCTAATTTTCTAAGCAGTTTTAACCCTACATTTGCATTACCCTTCCAAGAAATAGCGTGAATTTCATGCTAAAATAATTTCGTTTAATAGGAAAACGTACCTTAATTGTGTATCCCACTATCTCTTTTTTTTTAACTCATGGGTTTTGAGTATGGAACCCAAATTTCGTTTTTTTTTTTTCTCTCTCTCTCTCTCTCTCCTTTTTTTGGCGGCATTTAATGTCATTACGCTTTCCCGTTGTTCTTATTTATGTGTTATATTAATTCTCTATTCTCTCTGTTTTTTACTCATTGAAATTTTATTAGTTCTTTAGTTAATTTTGTTATCGATTTACCCATTCACCTATTTCCTTTAATTTATCGTTCTTTAATCAACACTTCCCTCTGTTTTCCCCAAACCCTCTCCAGCCCTTATCCTTCCCCCTCTCTTCCCCCCAACTGCTCGCTCTATGATCCCCTACGAACTTCTAAATTGCTAAGGGGAAACCGCAATTAACAGAGTCAACTGCCGCAGCCGTTATACCCAAGTTTATTTGTTTATTTATGCTCCCTTTCTTCTTGTGCTTATGCGTGTGTCTTTTGTAGAATTTGTTTTTATTCTCTTCTATTTTCTGCATATTATTATCATCATCATCATCATCATCATCATCATCAATCGTCATCATCATCATCATCATCATCATCAATCGTCATCATCATCATCATCATCATCATCATCATTATTATTATTTATCAGTAACAGTAACGATTATTTTTTGGGGGGAAGGACGTGTTTTAGGATACTAGACAATGAAGTAGCGTTCATGTTTCGTAATAGGTGTGGCGGGTAATGGTGTAGAAACACGCCTTCAGACCACCGGGTATTATTAGTTGCCGGAATTCACGCCCTCATGTCCACCGATCATCACCTCACGCCCCATATGCATTCACACGTGGGCATTAGTATTGGGCGAGTGTGGATAGTGGTGTAGATAGGCCATATGTTACATCTCTGTGCATTTGATTCTTTTCTGGGGATTATTTTTGTGTTATTTTCGTTTATTGAATATGTTATGGGTGATCTGGTGTATTTTGATAGTGACTTTTTTTTTTTTACAGAAAAGTTGACATTCTCATGGAATGTTATTTTAGGTTTGATGTCTGTTTAAACTTTATTCTTTGTTTATTTATGCCACATCAGAAAATGCGTAAAAGAATGTCAGACGGATAAAATGTTGCCTCTCTAAAGCTTCCAAAACTGCGAAAATCATCCAAGAGATTTTTGTTTCTCGGCACAAAGA
>NC_051386.1:51429200-51434200 GCF_015228065.2 Penaeus monodon | reverse complement strand
TTATCTCTTCTCTCAATCTTTTCCTTTTTCATTTGCGAGTCCTTCAGTTACATTGAACACTTTACAACAATCTGCGACTGTTCAATATATTTCAGACTTTTCCTTACATGAAATGTAATACCATAAGTTGATATATTTTTTCGCAGGGTCGCATAAGTGGAGTTTATTACCTCTTACTGAAGACTTGGTTCGAAGGGAAGAGTGCGGTAAATTATATAGGATCCTTTGGGTAATCTGTCTGGGTTGATTGGCTTGCTCGTGAGGTGGTGGTAGTGAAGGGGGCTGATTGAATGTAGTAACGGATATCGGTGATTGTAGGGTATTCATGCGCTGATGTGAGTGTAGTTATAGGGACCTCGTGTACATATACACTCTATGTATCCGTTCACACGTAAGCATACACACACACACACACACACACACACACACACACACACACACACACACACACACACACACACACACACACACACACACACACAAACCACAGCAACAACCACAATAACCACTTACTCCGCCAACATAATCATTCTCATCAATTGCCAATTACCATAGTCATGCATTTCGACTTCACATAAATCTCATTCAAAATGAAACCGATAAATAGATCTAGACCAGATGACTAAACGGCGCATGGAACCCCAATGCATGCAAGTGATCACGTATTGGCAATATGTTGCAAGACAGGGCCATGTGCAAGCGGGAAAAAAAGGTTATTAATCACCAAAGCTTCAATAGGCTTAACGGATATCGAATTTATACTAGAAATGAGGATTTGGACTTTCTCTTTTCGACATGTTGATAACTTGTCTCATTGCTGTGTTGGATGTGAAAGACTTGATGATGATTGATGCACCTTTCGTATAGTGATGGTTCATTGCGGTTTATCATCAGAGAAAGATGGGGACACACACACACACACACACACACACACACACACACACACACACACACACACACACACACACACACACACACACACACACACACACACACAGAGAGAGAGAGAGAGAGAGAGAGAGAGAGAGAGAGAGAGAGAGAGAGAGAGAGAGAGAGAGAGAGAGAGAGAGACAGAGAGACAGACAGACAGACAGAGACAAACACACACACACACACACACACACACACACAACACACACACACACACACACACACACACACACACACACACACACACACACACACACACAGAAAGAGTAGTAAAAGAAGTATAAGAAAATAGTATAAAAAAATAAACAAAAATAAGAAATAATTAGAGAGCAAGAGAGAGGTGCGAGAGAAAGAAAATACCCGATAGGTATGTGGCTCCTTAAGCCGTTTAAACCTATATAGTCTCAAGTTCCCCTCAGCTATGTGGATCTGGCTTAGCTCACTCCTACACCGGAGGGCAGCGCCTCGGGAGCCCCAGAAGTCTACGTAAAAGTCTTGACATTCAAAAACGTGATATCTAACTCGCTTTTTTTTTCTTTTTTTTCGTTCAGAAAGATGGGGGAATTATACTTTTTGATGTCAGTACTTGTGAATTATATATACATACACACACACACACACACACATACACACACACACATATGTGTGTGTGTGTGTGTGTGTGTGTGTGTGTGTGTGTGCGCGCGCGCACATACATACATATATGTATGTGATAATATCTTTATAGTTAACATTAATTATTAACGATAAAGATATCACATCAACCCCGCATCCTCCTCAAATAGCCTTGTGAAACTTAAAACATATCATTAAATCATAATTTCCCTATCTCTGCAGGGAAGTCATTCATGCAGGATACGAGTGTATATAAATGTACGGGCGAATTTCCACACCCATTCATTTTTCCCTGATATCCCTCTGTCATTTCACAGCTGATGACGTGAATGATTTGTTCCATTCAGCTATTATGCCAAGGGTGTGCCACGAGGCGAGGGGTGGCTGTGGCACTGTTGACGCCTTTAGGAGCCATTAGTCGGCAATGATAACAATCGACCAAACGCTGATTGGTGTTTTGACAGAGATCGTTTGGTAGTTACGGCGGTTGTGTTATTATTGTATTCTTGTTTCCTGTCTTTTCTTCTTTTAAGCTAAATTTTTTTTTCTTTTTTAGTTTCACTTGTGGATTAATTGATGTGCAATGAATAAATGAATAAAGATGGTGAATAACATATTAAAAGAAAAAAAAAATCGTTGTTAATGCTTATGATTATTAACTAGAAACCATGAATTGTTATGTAAATGATTGATAAGGTAGTAAATAACTGTACAAGAGTCATGATTAGAAATAAGATATTTAAAAAAGAGAGTGGAAATGCTGATAGTTATGTGAGTAACATAATAATTATGTTAAAGAAAGTAAATGTTTTTGAGATGCTATTAAAAGGATGCATAGAGAAAAATAAATGGCATTAATATGAAAGGAAGTATATGGAGAATAAAAATAAAGAAATTGAAGTAAATAGGGAAATCGATTATTATTATTTCCTTAATTTTTTATTCATGTATGTTATTATCTCATTGTAAATTCATCCAACTCTTATATTCATCGCATAATTTCCCACTGTTCGCGTATTCAACTTGCCTTTTCCTTCATTATCCCCGCCTGTGACTCTTCCTCTTCATGACAGCTGCACGGTGCTGGCGCGTATGACAGCTGGGAAGTGGGAAATGCAGGACAGACCTGTTTCCTGAACTCCATTCCCTCATTTGAACCTCCCTCTCTCTCCCTATTCTCCCTTCTTGCTTTCTTCCCTATTTTGGTTCTCTTCTACTTTATTCGTATCCCCCCCCCCCCTTACGTGTTCTACTTAACTTCCTTTCCTTTTCTTCATATTCGCAAAGCTTCCTTTCAGATATTCCTGCTTTAATCTTATTTCCCATTCTCTCTCTCTCTCTCTCTCTCTCTCTCTCTCTCTCTCTCTCTCTCTCTCTCTCTCTCTCTCTCTCTCTCTCTCTCTCTCTCTCTCTCTCTCTTTCTCTTTCTCTCTCTCTCTTCCCCTGGCTCTTATCAACGTTTATGACTCCTCCCCATCGTCTCCTTTTTTATATAATTAATAGTTAAACTCGATATGCGATAATTAATTCTTATTCATTATAGACACAACCTTTTTCTGAGAGCATAAAGTAAAGATGTTATTTTAATTCTCATTCATTATCAATCGCAATTCACAATCATTATGGACATTTTCTTTCATAAATATATTCACTATTGATTTAATTACTCATTTATTTGTTCCTTGTTCCATTAATTCTTAAAGTAACCGTCATATGATTTTAAACCGAACACCTGTGTTGATTTATTCGGGGCTGCAGATGTGTCCCGGCGAGTGTGCAAAGCAACGGTTGGAAAAGGCGAATTTTTAAGCACCTTATTGGAGCAGATGTTGCTGAATCTCTTTCCTCTAAATATTCACGTCAAGTCTTTACATTTCTGTGCTATCAAGGACACTGAATGCTCATCGTATATAACGTATCCACGCATGCATACACACACACTCTCGCTGTTTAAGTCTATGTATACGAGGGATCGTTCTCACCTGTAATATCGTAATTGTTTGAGGGACAAAGGAAATGTACCCACCGTCTGTTCCTTTAATCTCCCTCCCTCCCTCCCCCTTTCCTCTTTTTTCATGCGTCCGGCGGTAGTGAGGGTAGTTTGTTTAAAGACTGGCAATAATGACAGTTGCATCATCGTGGTTTGTTCAGGTGGTGGGTGACGTCACCGCCGCCTTGCTCTGGATTCAGGGGTTACTCGAACGGCGACGCGGGTTTGCCTATCGGCGTGTTAATGAAGTCTTTTTTTTTAGTACTGAGTAGGCTAGGGATAATTTTCGTATTCTGTTACGCTACATTTGCAATAATTGCTTTGTCTTTTCTCTACTTCCGGCAGTGTGTGTGTGTGTGTGTGTGTGTGTGTGTGTGTGTGTGTGTGTGTGTGTGTGTGTGTGTGTGTGTGTGTGTGTGTGTGTGTGTGTGTGTGTGTGTGTGTGTCCGCGGCCGCGCATATGTGTGAGTTCATATTTTCAAACATATATGTACGTATAAATGTATATATGCATGCTTGTTTTATGTGATTACATATATGTAGATATACACCTACACTCACATACTACACACACACACACACACACACACACACACACACACACACACACACACACACACACACACACACACACACACACACACACATTCATTCCCTCATTCATCCACTCACTCACCCACTCATACCGTCACTCGCCCACTCCCGCCTCCCCCACCCATCCATCGCCCGCCCACCCAGTAAGTCAAGCCCACATTGTTCTAGAAGTAAGAGCACATGTAGTGTAAAAGAGACGACATGGAACAGCCCTAACCCTTACCCCTTCTTCCCTTTAGTAGCAAGGGTCGGATAGGGTGATGGGGGGGATGTAAGGGAGAGGAGGTGTAAGGGAGGGAGAAGGCCTGACACATATTTGCATTTCTGTCATGTTTAGTGGAGAATAACATGGCCCCTGGGAGTGTGGTGTGTGTGCTGTGGGACGGAGAGGAAAGGAATTATAAGAAGGAGGGGCGGAAGAATGAGAGAGAGAGAGAGAATGAGAGAGAGAGAGAGAATGAGAAGAAAGAGAGAGGGAGAGAGAGAGAAGAGAGGAGAGAGAGAGAAGAGAGAGAGAGAGAGAGAGAATGAGAGAAGAGAGATAGAGAGAGGAGAGAGAGAGAGAGAGAGAGAGAGAGGAGAGGGGGAGAGAGAAGAAGAAAGAGAAGAGAAGAGAGAGAGAGAAGAGAGAAGAGAGAGAGAGAGGAAGAGAAAGAAGAGAGAGAGAGAGAGAGAGGGAGAGAGAGAGAGAGAGAGAGAGAGAGAGAGAGAGAGAGAGAGAGAGAGAATGGGAAATAAGATAAAAGCAGGAATATCTGAAAGGAAGCTTTGCGAATATGAAGAAAAGGAAAGGAAGGGAAGTAGAACACGTAAGGGGGGAAAATACGAATAAAGTAGAAGAGAACCAAAATATGGAAGAGAGAAAGCAAGA
>NC_051386.1:51414200-51424200 GCF_015228065.2 Penaeus monodon | reverse complement strand
ATACCATATCTTATACATGACAGACAGACAGACAGACAGACAGACAGACAGACAGACAGACAGACAGAAAGGGAGAGAACGGAAAAAATAGGGAGACAAAGACCGAGGCCCTCGGACCCAGAGACAGACAGACACAAAGACAGAGAGAGCAGGGCAGAGACAGACAGAGCGACACCAGGATCGCGCAGTCTCTCCCGGCCGATGAGGAATCCCGCCCTCGGCCGCAGCCCGCCCGTAAATCAGCCAAGTGGCCGCCACGTGTGTACCGGGACGCCCACCAGACGCTCTTATGTCACGGCCGCTGCAGAGTCCTCTTCTCTCACACTCCGAGCACGGCCGGTTGCAACCCCCCTCCCCCCCAGTGTTTGCCGCTTGTTTGCTTGCAACGGGGGAAGCCTCGTGCTTTCTGGCCGGATGGGTCTGCGTGCGCGGGTTGGTGGTTTGCTGTTCGCTCTTGAAAATGCTTATATATATATATATATATATATATATGTATATATATATATATATATATAATATAATATAATATAATATAATATAATATAATATATTATATATATATATATATATATATATATATATATATATATATATATATTTTAAGACATTTTGTGTTTTTTTTTCTATTTTTTATTATTGCTATTAGTTTTTACCATTATCATTATCATCTTTATCATCACCATCATAATCATCATCACCAGCATAATCATCACCATCATCATCACCAGCATAATCATCACCTTCGTCATTATCATCACCACCATAATCATAATTAGCATCATTATCATCACCATCATAATCATTAGCATCATACCATCATATTCATCATCATCACCAACATCATCACCATCACCATCACCATATTTGTCTTGTTTATCTTTAGTTGTTTCATTGCCTCATTGGTTTTAATCATCTTTGCCTTTTACCTTTTCTCACTTGCCTACCTTATTTAAAGTTTTCGGTACTGTATTTTAGTATTTCTTCTCCCTCCTTTTCTATTTATCCTTATTCCGTTTACTTATCCATCATCGTTACCAGCTCTTATTATTATTATTATATCTGCATTAATATTTTTTCCACCAAATTAATCTTTCATAACGATATGATATGAAACACAAACGAAATCTCATGGAAACCTCCACTCACGAGGATGTCACTTCATTAAGCTCATTTCTGTTTATATTTCCTTATTCCGCAGATTATTATCGTCTCATTTCCGCGTCTATTTTGTATTTTTTTATTTGTTTTCCTTGATTCTTTTCTTCGCTTCACTTTTTGTTTTTTCCATATGTTATTTTTCTTCCTTACTGCTGTTTCTAATATTTTTTGTTCATTAAGATCATTTCTCTCTTTTATCTGTCCACACTTTCTCGTGTCATTTATATCATCACATGATTATTATGATTATTTTCTCTCTCCCGCTGCGTCTGAACACGCTTGATGACCGGATGTTGTTAAGATCTGGTTGATTTTTTTCTGATTCTGTTTTCATCTTCCACTGTTGCTTAATTGTCTTTTAATTCCTATTCTTCTTCCTCTTTCTCCCTTTTCTGCTGTATTTTCTACTCTTTCACTTTTCCTTCTCCTCCTTCTCATTCTTCTTCTTCTTTCTTCTTCTTCTTCTTCTTCTTCTTCTTCTTCTTCTTCTTCTTCTTCTTCTTCTTCTTCTTCTTCTTCTCCTTCTCCTTCTTCTTCTCCTCCTATTCCTTCTCCTTCTTCCCCTTTTCTCCCCTTTTCCTCCGGCTGCAGTATACCCCCCACCCACTCGTCTGTTTCACCCTCGTCTTCTTGGTACTTCAGAAAGTCAGATTTATATCCAGTCTTAGCAACTAAAGTTTCCCATTCTCCCCGCGTGCAACATCCAAACCGCTACTAAAACACCGTTGCAACATTATCCTTCAGCCAAACACGATTGCAACACAAGACTCTCTTAACCCTAAGCATCTGCGACGTGGGCAAGTGTGCGTTACTCTTTAATCAAGGAAATCTGAAACCCTTGCGCCTCTGACCCTAACAATGCATGGGTTTAATTTGCAGCATTCTCCCCCCCCCCTTCAAAAAAGTAAACGCATTGGAAATCTTTACCTTCCCAAACTGGCAAATGCTTAAGCTTAAGTACGCAATATTTTGCGTTCTTACGTTACCCAGTGTCAGGCTCGGGTAAGAACCCTGTGTAGCCGAAAACGATACGATACGAGGTTTTCGTAAAATTGTCTGTCCGCATTTCAGCTGGGGTAAGCTTTGTTAAATGTTTACTAAAATGCCTCCTGCTAAGTTGCCGACGACAAGTTCCTTTTATATATAGGCACTTGCAATTGTGCACACTGCACGTACGAGGTATCGTACTAAGTATGCATATATAGTTAAAACTGTATATGCATGTTAATATAATAATACCCATAATAATACTATATTTATATAATAATACTATATTTATATAATAATACCCATAATAATACTATAATTATATAATAATTCCCACTTTGAACTGAATCTCTGAATTACATCTAGCATAACGACCGCATAATTATAACTATGTATTTCAAGTATACACTGAGCATCACGCACTTTTCACACTGGAACTCACCACGCACACATTGTGCGCTCTGTAACTCTGAACACATACACACTGTAACTCTCCATATCTCCGTACCTCAAGTACGCACTATAACTCTGAATACTTCAAGTATACACTGTAACTCAGTACTACTCATGCTACACGTGCGTCGTGACTGATAGCAGAGATATCCTGGAGTGTTGGTACTGGCTTCGACCCCGCGACCGTAGGGTGATAGCTGACACCCCTTGAAGTGTTGGTACTAGCTACGACCTGGTAACCTGCAGGTGATGCCTCGTGAGCTTTTGAGTCGTAAAGATGGCACTCTTCTTTGATAACAAAGAGAGAGAGAAATGCTGTGGAAAATAAAAGGAAATGAATCGAATTAGTATTTGACTGGCTATTTTACGCTGACTTTTTCGAACACAGAAATTTGAACAACCCTGATAGCAAAAGTGAATTATTCAGAAGCGTATTCTTTCTTCAGAATAAACAGTTATATATTACAGCTAAAGGGTTTCACATAGGAGTCCAAAAATGCAGTGATAGGACTCCTGCTGGCACTTGAATATGATGGGTTTATGGGACTACACGGTAAGGGTAGGAGGGAGGGGAGCTGGGCGGACCCTCGTTTGTGGATATAAGGAAAAGAACACACACAAAAAAAAAAAAAAGTGCTGGAGGTAATGTCTTAATACCGAAAAGGGAATGACACGTGGGTAAATGAGGAGGATCAAGGGGTAATAATGATTATTATAATAATTGTTATAAATGTATAATGTTAATAAGAAATTGTAATAACGGTAACAACATCACCTCCTGTAGTGATGGGGAGAGGGATTAAGAGAAAAGCGTAAAGAAAAATCAGGAAAGTAAAGGAAGAAATAAGAAAGAGAATAGAGGTAAAATACGGTACATATGTACTATGCAGACACAAAAATAAAAAGTAGAGGAAATAAAACTCAAGCACAAACCCAACCCTCCCAAGCGCACAACCGCTAAGAGGGTAACACCCCTCCACTCCCCCTCCCTTCCTCCCTCCCACCCTTCCTCCCCTCCCTCCCACCCTTCCTCCCCTCCCTCCTCCCCGTTCTCCATGTCAGACTCGAAAGAGACACACATTCCCCTGACCGCAGTGACCACACGGACCCTGCGAGCCGGCCCGCGAGATAAACAAAGAGAGGAGAGTAGGCTGGGCAAGGGTAGGCTGGTCCTCGGGGTAGGCCTACAGAGCAGGCAGGCCCAGGCGGAGGCGGGGCGGAGAACCCCTTGACATATAGGTTGGAGAAAGGCTTGGCGGAGGGAATGCGCTCGCGTGTTTTCCGAGGTACTGGCCATTTGTCTGGCTCCAGGGATGCCCGCGATGGGTGCCGAGGCCCGCACATGCTCACGCTGGCGGACATGCACACGCTCTCTCTCGTGCTTTCTCGTTCTTCTCACTTACTCACTGTCTTGTGTGTGTGTGTGTATATATATATGTGTGTATATATGTGTGTGTGTGTGTGTGTGTGTGTATGTAAATATGTATGAATGGTAAAACACTCTTCCGTGCTGATACTATGGATGAAAAACCCACAATACAAAAAATAGATTATTGAAAATGAGACTACAGTTTCGAAATCCACCTGGCTTTCATCCTCAGGTCTATTTTTTGTATTGTGGGGTTTTCTTCCGTAAATCTCTCTCTCTCTCTCTCTCTCTCTCTCTCTCTCTCTCTCTCTCTCTCTCTCTCTCTCTCTCTCTCTCTCTCTCTCTCTCTCTCCTCTCTCTTCCTCTCTCTTCTCTCTCTCTCTCTCTCTCCTCTCTCTCCTCCCTCCCCTCCTCCCTCCTCCCTCACTCTCTCACTCTCTCACTCTCTTTCTTTCATTCTTTCTTTCTCCACCTATCTACCTCCACGGAAGCACGCACACACACACACACACACACACACACACACACACACACGCGCGCGCGCGCGCGCGCGCGCACTATTCCATCTTCCATTTCTTTTTGCTTCTTCATACAATATTTACCACAACGGTCGGTGTTTTATGTATGGACATCTGTGGAATAATAGATAAAAAATAAATCAGAAAAGAAATAAAAAGCAAAAGAGAAAACTTTTTTTATACGAAGATATTTTATTTTCCATTTTCTTTGACGGTGTCCGTTTTCTGTTGGTGTGTCGGAGGAGAAACAAGACAAACGGATAATTCACTTGAGCCGGTTATTGATGGCGTTTCTGCCGACGATGGATGAGCGCCGCTGCCCTGTGCAGTTTTACGGCTTCTCATGATTTTGTAGTTTTATGTAGCCATTTCTCGTAGATTTGTTTGTCCTGTTCGAATAAACTTGGATGTTATTTCAATGGCTCTCGCTTTTATATCAACGCGGATTAGATGATTTGTAAATTCGAGGCGATTTTATCTGCGTGTGTTTTAATTCCAGTCATAGGATATTCGCTCATGTGCGCCCTCATTACCGCCGTCCGAGCGTCTTGGTAGACTTATGAGGGACTTAAGAGTGTTGCATAAAACAGAGATTCTCATTAGCTGTTAAGATGGCTGGATTTGTAATTATGGTAGATAATTACGCCACCTTGATGACGAGGAATGGTAATCGCAGTTATCACGGTAATATCCGAGGAGATGAGTTTATGATGAGTGAGAGCGGATGTGGTGCAGGTGATGAGTTTTGTGATGAGGGAGTGATGATCGGGATGGTGACGACGTGGTTGTTGTTGCGTTTTAGTGGAGGTTGTGTAGTATGACTTGCTATATATGAAGTGTGTTGCCAGTATGATTTACAAGGTAGTTGAGATGTGGAATTCAGCGTCTGTCTCTCTCTCTCTCTCTCTCTCTCTCTCTCTCTCTCTCTCTCTCTCTCTCTCTCTCTCTCTCTTCTCTCTCTCTCTCTCTCTCTCTATTCTCTCTCTCTATTCTCTCTCTCTCTCTCTCTCTCTCTCTCTCTCTCTCTCTCTCTCTCTCTCTCTCTCTCTCTCTCTCTCCTCTCTCTGATTGCCTTCCTCCACCTGTCTTCGTAAAAAAACTAAAAAAACTAAAATTCACTCGCTGTAACGGGAGACAGCCCAACCCACCCGCCCATATGCAAATTAGCTAACACTTAACAGGTTCGGGAATTATCGATAAATTTGTCCACGTCACATAAACGTTACGCCACAGTCGGGTAACATGAGGTATAATGTCCAAGCTTGGAACGCCAGGTGAGCTGAGTGGGGGGGGGGGAGGTGAGAGGGATTAGAGGGGGTAGAATGAATGGGAAAGGGATGGATGGGGGGGGGGAGTCAGTGCGAAAGGGATGGAGGGAGTGGGAGTGAGAGGGAAAGGGAGGGGGAAGGGGGGTAGAGGGAGAGGGAAGAGAAAAACTAGGAGGAGGATGTACAGACGGAGTGAGGGGGATGGAGGGATGTTACCGAGGAAGAGTGAAAGTGAATGGAAAAAGGAATAGGGGATATAGAAAGAAGGAAGAAGGGAAGTTTAAGTAGAGAGGGAGAAAGAGAGAGAGCGAGAAGAAACTGGGAGGGAAAGGGAGAGAACAAGAGTACAGGGAGAGGGGAAGTGAGTTAGGAAGAAGACGAGGTAGGGAAGGAAAAGAAGAGAGAGTGAAGGCACAAGGAAAATGGAATAGACGAGGCGGGATAACAGGGAGGGGGGGGAGTAACATTCCGGAGTTTCTTATCAATTAGTGTTTTCTGTAGTCTAATGGCGGTGGCTGATTTTGATTAGTTTTGATTAGAGGCATTTGGATATGTTCGGTCGTAGTTCTGCGAGATCATAAATATTTGGATGATGGAACGCAAAGTAGATTTGCAAGTCCGTAACTGTTATTTTAAATAGACATTTGGAAACTGCATTACTATTTTTTACTCATAAATTCCGAAAGAGTTCTAAGCGTAAACACTTCAAAACCTAAGCTGAAAAAAGGAAATAATCTAGTCAAAAAAATGGTTGAATTATAACTTATACCCAAACGATATACTTTCTAGAAACCTTTTTCTCACTCCGAGAACAAAGGGAAGACAAAATATCGACAGAAACTTTTCGCCCGGAAATTATTGGTCGCATTTATATCGTAATGTCAATTAATAACAGTGATTACTAAGGAAAATGAGCTGTGATGAGGCCCCGGCAAAGGTCAAGGATCGGGATTCATTCCATAACTTATTTGATCCTTAAAGTAGCAACCGCAGCGGCTGTTGGCGGCGCCCGTGAGCCAGTGGGCGGCCGCTCGGCTTCTCGTCTTCTTGCGTTGAATGATTCTTGTATTTCTTCGTTTTGTTATTATTATAAGTAGTAGTAGTAGTGGTGGTGATAACAGCAGCAGCAGTACCGGTGTAGATTTTCTTTTTCATAGTATTTTAGAATTTTGATATTATTGATAATATCAGTGACATTATTAAATATAAAGATATTGATAATGATTATAAATATGGTATTGAATATGACGATGACAATGACAGTAATAACAACAGAAAGGTTGGTAATAATAATATTGCTATCATCATAGTCATCACTATTGTTTTGTTATCGTTTTATTACAAATCTATAATACGAAAGACCCTCACCATCTTCATCAATGATTATAAGTGTTTCTACTTGTACCATTATTTTCGTCAAACCCTGTTCGAGGTTGTGTAGACGCTAGTCAGCGGCCGGCGTAATCGACAAGGCTTGTTGGGAGAGGGAAGACTTAGAGGAACGTCTTAAAGGTTAAACAAGAATGTGTTATCTGCCTGTTGTTTGTTTTTTCCTCTGAGAACTCGGTCTACTTAGGCTTCGTATAGGTTTTTGGGTGTTAGTGTCTGCGGGTGTATATATATATATAATATATATATATATAAATAATATTATATATATATATATATATATATATATATATATATATATTATATATATATGATATATATATATATATATATATATATATATATATATATATATATATATATTATATATATATATATATATTATATACATTCTCTCTCATCTCTCTCTCTCTCTCTCTTTTCTCTCTCTCTCTCTCTCTCTCTCTCTCTCTCTCTCTCTCTCTCTCTCTCTCTTCTCTCTCTCTCTCTTTCTCTCTCTCTCTCTCTTCTCTCTCTCTCTCTCTCTCTTCTCTCTCTCTCTCTCTCCTCTCTCTCTCTCTCTCTCTCTCTCTCTCTCTCTCTCTCTCTCTCTCTCTCTCTCTCTCTCTCACACACACACACACACACACACACACACACACACACACACACACACACACACACACACACACACACACACACACACACACACACATACATACATACACATACGTGTGTGTGTGATATATATATATATATATATATATATATATATATATATATATATATATATATATATATATATATACATATACATATACATATATACACATACACATATATACACACAGTATGTTCGGGATTTGGGATTTAAATTAAAAAACACAACTACGAAGTTATATCAACGTGATTTTATTGCAGTAAAAGAGGGGAGATGTGCTGCCAAACTTCTGATTATTTAAAGGCAAGAGGAAATCCCTAGGTTGACAAAAGCTCTGATAATTTTACAGACAGTTTTCCAGTCCCTTCCAGTCATCAGTCAGAAGCGGAATTCCTTTGGCAATAGATCTGTCTAAATTATTCACAGTCGGGAAAAGTTGAAACTGGGAATAGCTGCACTGCTGGAGTTAATGTTCTCGGCTCGCTCTCGGTTCTCGGTTCTCTTCCCTTTCATTTTCTTAAGGCTTGTGGAACGCTGTCTTTCACTTAGAATTATCGACCGCGTTGCCTCGAACCGCGATTCGAACCATTGAACCGCCGTAGCGTGTATGATTGATCGAACTGAAGGCTTTCCAATGCGGGTTGATCAAGGGGGATATTTTCTCGCTTATAGTTTCACCCTGCAGCGAAAAGGGAAAAAAGTTAGATAGCAGGTGGTAGGTGGGAGGTGGTGGATGGTAGATGGTACATGGGAGGTAGTGAGAGGTAGGTGTTACGTGTTAGAGGATAGTTGGTAAGTGGGGAGCAGTGAGTGGTAGGTGGTAGACTTGGATGGTAAATGGTAAGTGGTATAGGCCTAGGTGGTGGAGAGTAAATGGTAGCTGGGAGGTAATGAGTGGTAGGTGGTGGATGGTAAATGGTAGATTGTAAGGGGTGGATATTAAATGGTAGATTGGAGATTTGAGTGGTGAGATTTGTGGTCGATGTTTTAGTAGGTGACATGTGATTAATGGTATATAGTAGGTGGTAGATGGTAGATGGTAGACGGCGGAGATGCGGCCCACCAGCGTAGTCCGAACTACCGTCTCGCTGGCCGTGGCCGACCCCGCGGCTTGGCGTAATTATCCCGGAGTAATAATAGCCCGGGTGGAGTAGAAGGGAATAGAAGGGGAGTGGGAGAAGGGGTGGAAGGGCAGGGCAGGGGGAGGGGCGGTGTCATATCGGGTGATGTGTTCTTTTGGGTTTATTTGTCTGTCACTAGCGCTGGTGTTGTGCAGGTGAATAGTGGATTGATTGTATGATATTGGGTTCTTTTTCATGAATGGATTGTCATGATTATTGTCAGTGAGAGAGACTGGGGAGAGAGGCATTATAAACACACCTATCCCCTCTTTTGCATACACAGACACACGCACACACACACACACACACACACACACACACACACACACACACACACACACACACACACACACACACACACACACACACACACACACACACACACACACACGTCCGAATCACAGCCATTAGGGATCTTCAGTATCCAATTCCCCATTCAAAGTACGAGTGGCACATCTGACACACCGGTTATCGCAGCCGTGGCATCAGAGGGCCACCCACGACACTGGACATTAGACTGCCTCGCACTCAAGACTACCAAGCTGTTAGTTCTTTAGATTTGTTTTTGTTCTTTAATGTGTCTTTTTGTTTTCTTTTTTTTATATTTGTTTTCGTATTTTCGTGTTTTTTTGTAGATTTTATTGTGCTGTATTTATTAATATTTTCTGTTTTATTTGTGATATTTTCTCTCTCTCTCTATCTCTATCTCTCCCCCTTCTATACCCCCCCCCCTTTTTCAAAAGTTTTCGTCCTGTAAGTCACGAACGCCGACATGACCTCTGGCCGTGACCTTCCTCCTGGGCTCGGCGTCGGGGAGGTCAGGGTTGGATGTACATATATAGGGATTACCCAAGATTACGGCGGAATTTATTCATACATTCATCATTCATAGCTACGTGGGGCGCTGGAGCAACAGACACATGAAAGGGAGGTAGGGAAGAGAGGGGTTGGGGGCGGGGTGTGGAGGGAAGGGAGGGTTAGGGGAGAGAATGGGGAAAGGGGCTAAAGAATGGGGTGGGGATGGAAGAAGGGGGTAAGGATGGGGTGGGGAAGGGGAGAGAGGGGTTGTGTGGGGTGGGGAAGGGGAAAGAGGGATG